>NC_135558.1:18115770-18228270 GCF_964340395.1 Glandiceps talaboti | reverse complement strand
AACATAGGCATGTTGACGCATGCCACATACTACCACACAAACAGATGTTGCGGGGAGAGAATAGAAATTGGCGTTCCTTCTTTTCAAATCGACAGTTATATAGAAATTGGACAATCAAATTCATATTATGGACGAAATAAAGGGAATTGAAAGACTGATAGAGTGGCATGCATGAGGGAATGTGTCCTCAATATCTGTACACTCCTAGCTTTTACAGAAATATGTTAAGAGTTTATGTCAACAAAAATTGAGACAGTTTATAGCCAAATTTATTAACTTAGATATTTATATTCTGTGTACTACTTCTGATTGGACTATAGAGTGGACATTTCGTGGACTGTTTTCAGATAAAAAGACAACGTTGTAACACTACCTGTCAGCCACAAGGTTCAACTATCTCACCACTAATGTTACAACTTCAAACACATGCCTACAATTACAGCTGAAATACGAGAAGACTGCAGGTATGGTAGACTTTTTTTTGACTTTACAATTTCACATGTTTGGACTGTGAGAAGAGATGTTTGAAGTGTACTTCCATGGCCATTATATATATCTTGACACAGTGACTATGTTCTGTTCATGAGAGTTGAATAAATACATTTGTAGGCTATTAGCATTTTTGCCAACATAGTCAGGGGGTCGTCAACCTATGTCTCTAATCAATCTCCAAAATATATAGAAATGTGTTTTTTTTGAAATAGCACTATTCTTACTTCAAAGCCCAGAAGGTATTTTTTTATTAGTTTGACAAACACATTTTCATTAATGACCCAAATTGTCTTTTTTTAGCTTCAGTTATATCAATAATTACAAAGAATTTTTCAAAAACATTCTCAAACTTGTGGAGTTTTGTACTTCATTTGAGTTTATATTCATATTTAAAAAATGACAAACTTCGATCATTTATGTAAAAATGTAAAAAAATGACAAAATGTGATTTCTCTCTGTTATCCATTCATTAAAAATTAAATCTACATATAAATGCAATTAAAATCGAACAAAAACCCAAAGGTCTAAAAAATGTTAGTATACTATATTATGGATAGTAAAATTTGTATGATAATTTATTAATTACAACTCACAGCCTAATGTCATAATGGAATTTTTGAAATTACTAAATTTTTGCAAGTTGACATTTAAATTGTAATTATCATCTGAAAAGGTGACGTCAAATTCTCAAAGTTTGGACAATGGAATCCATCAAGTTGACATTATTGACATAAATACCTTGAAATGTGATTAGTTTAAGATGCCTTCTCCAATCGATAAATTTGGAATACATCAGCGATTTTCTGAGGTAAATTGCAGCCCTGTCCCCATCTAAATTCTGTTTTGATCTGAATTGAATTTAGTTTTCCTGTCCCCATATGCCCTTAAATCGGTTGTAAACAGTTCAAAGTAAATCGGTTCGGTTAACTTGTCGTAATTAGGACAGAAAAAAACTGACTTAACCCAGTTTTTGTCTGCCTTTTTTACATTGGAGTCTATTCTACACAATGTATCTAGTAATGTATACTACTACTCAGTGGTATTTTTAGCTTGTATGTGTTCTTTGACACCAAAGACAGAATCAATGATAAATGGTGCCCTCTCTTATCTTTGTGTTGACACGACTGTGACTCCATGCTCTAAGAATGTACTCACACATACATTGTGAGTAATACAATACATTCATGTACCTGCACCAGTCATTTCGGGTCTGCATGGCTGGGTATGACCTTTGTAAACCCAGTTCAAACACTGGAGGGTAATGGAAGTAAATACAACCATGTATACACAGGACTTTTCACAATTCAAGACTTATGCTGGTTTTTGGAGTAAAAACAACATGAAAGAACACCTACAGTTTCTACTTAATGTACATGTTTGTTTATTTAAGCCAGAATTTTCTTTTGTAAGAGATGGGGAACTTTTTTTTTCAGTCACTACTTTTCCATAAAAAGGTGCAAAAAAACTTTTCCGGCTACATATCTCTGACAGAGGTACATCTGGGAGATAATTGGTTGGATGACCTCCTAACTACATACTGTATCGATTTGAGTGGGCTTCTTGCCTTCATTTGAATGTTAATTTAATTTGTTTGACATACCTGTGCAATACACACATTTAGTTTTGGGGCAAACAATGCATTATTGATTAACTTTCCCATGGCCTTGAAAACTGACAACCCCTTAGTTTACTTGTCATGATTGTCATGGGTCTCCTTAACTTTATTGTATTTATTCAAGATTCCGTTTCACATGATGGGATTTGTTGAATATATATATTTTTGTTCAGTACCCCCTAGTTTACTCTTTATTATTACAATAGGTCTCCTTAGCTTTATTTTATTTTGATATTCCATTTCACATGATGAGATTTGTAGATCATTTTTTTGTTTCAGTTCAGGAAGTGCTACCCCCAAGTTTACTTTTTAAGATTATCACAGGTCTCCTTATCTTTGTTTCATTGGACATTTCTTAAAAAGTTTCAATTACATTTATGATTTATAATAGTTATTGTACTTTTATATTTAAAGGTTCAGAAAAAAAGTGTAGAATTTATAAATAACCATAATATTCTTTAAATCGTAACAACTTAGAGAATTAAACATTCTTCTGAAAACATTATTAGAAACTTCACATCAAAGAATTAACATTTAGATCAGAAAGGTCACAAAGAGGTCACATAGTTTAGATTTGAACAGATACACCTTTTTTTTTTATAGAAAGAGTACATTTAAGTTCACAAATGATGACATTAGTTACAAAAAGTTTAGATTCAGATTCTGGTTTAGATTCAGATTTGAGTAGAAAAACTCAGAATCAGATTTAGATTCAGAGTGAGATTTAGATTTGCATCTTCAGGTCGTCTCATCATTCCCGCACAATTTAATTTAATATGCAGATCTTGAAATTGTCATTATGAACGATTTATTTGGAACACAGATTTGAATCTGATCGATATTTTTTTTGACTTTCTGTTCCATCAAGATTTTGACCTGAAACCATGGTTTGAAAAGCAGACCTGAATATGCATATCAAAATGGCTTCTTCACTTGTAAAGAGCGCCCTCTATGGCATTATTTCGAGATAGGTTTTTTGCATGTAAAGAGCGCCCTCTATGGCAGAAACCTGCAAGCAGGTATGAAGATTAATAACATGATGAACATGTTCCTCCCTACCCTGAGATTTATTAGTAAATGAATGGAAAAATTTTAGGATGGTACTTCAGCATATGATGAATTTAGAGAGAAGGACTCAGGTTTTACAGCCGATTTGACAAATTAAACAACGGTAATGTTTACATAGATGTCGATAGATTAGGAGAATTGGTTTCCAACTTTGTCTCAACATTTGCTACAACAGTGACAGACATTGTTGAAGTTACACTAAAATTTGGAGATAATGTCAGCAGTAAACACCAGGCTGCACATACAAAGTAGTCGCCTTGTCTGGAAATACTAGTCCCATGTATTTTTTAATGATTTAGCTTCTACGCACAATAGTAAGTAATTCTACTTTAAACATGTGCAGTTTTTCATAGTTATAATTTGTAGGTATTTACATGGACTCATTCAAACACAAAATTGATGACCAAATATCTCTGAAAAGACAGCAATACTTAGTCAAGGAAAAGCAGGCAACTCTTTGTACACTATAAAGTTGTCTATTCATTCAGGCAAACCCACTGACTGCTTATCAGTATCCAACTGTGATAAGATCGTAAAATCTTCAAGTACTTCACAGTACACTTCCACAAGTGAAGCAAATGTTGAGACAAAGTTGGAAACCATATTCTACTAATCTATCAACCTCTATGTAAATATTATCGTTCTTTTAATTTGTCAAATCGTTATAATTTGACTTGAATTTGACATGTAAGATACCTTCATAATACTTAGGACAACTGCATTGCCATGTTGTGAATGATGTTACAGAGCAATTCCCAGCAAGACATGGCGGAACGACATCACAAGTTGCCAGTCCGCATGTTAAGCCCTTATAACCCACTGGGCACAGACATTCAAAATTGCTTCCTAGGTCATCAATGGAGCGGCAAGTGGCACTATTCTCGCATGGATAAGGCAGGCATGGATTTCTCTCGCAATTGATTCCGTAATATCCGGTCGCACATGTACACATGTAACTTCCATCTGTGTTTGTACATGTGGCGCCGTTTTGACACGGAAAGCTGACACTGCATTCGTTTATGTCGTTTTCACAATGTATGCCTAACGATATAGAAATTACAGTCTTCGTTAGAATGACAAAATAATCCATTCATTTCAGAATAACCAGCTACAGACAATCATGCACTTTGGACCATCGCCACAATTTACAGCGCAAAGGATGACAAAAAAGCAAGGCAAAAATACAACAATCAGCATCATCTTTCTTACAAAACACAATGCTTTACGAAAGTGCTAGGAAAAGATGAAAAGAGGATTTGTAAAATACATTGCGAATAAAAACATTTGCTACAACACCTGTGATCATGGTATTGATCCTACACTACGTAATTTATAGTAACCTGGATTATCATAATCCACTTCATATGCAACGTAGAGATTAATTGCAGCTCATCAAATTATCTTTAAAATTGATATGATGACAAACTGTGAATTAAGATCCTTCTTTGGTTTGACAGTCTTACAATTGACTTTCTTTCATATAGCCTGTTTTGGATGTATGGCGATGTATGTCAATTAGTATGTGTATGTGTGTGTGTGTGTGTGTGTGTGTGTGTGTGTGTGTGTGTGTGTGTGTGTGTGAATAAGTTTGTGTGGATGTGCATACACATGTCTGTGCATGTACATGTGTATATCTGTGTCAGTCTACACAATGTATACACATACATGTACAAGTGTCTGTGTGTCTATGTGTCTATGTATGTGTAGAAGGCAACTAAAATAATGTACTGTTTTGTACATGTTATGACACTTAAGAGTGTATGGGGCAAGTGAAATCACCACAATTCGGCATATAATAATGTTGTCATTACTGTCTTGTCTAGTATTGCAAATTTACATCCAAATGAATAAGTAACTAAAACACAACACAGGCTGGCTGGCTAAAGGATGGATAAATAATAATAATAATAATAATAATTCTCATTTTATTTACTGAGCCAAGATTTAACTATATAAGTAACAATATATTTGGCAAGTAGAGATTATAAAGAAACCATTACAGTTCAAATTTTTGATACTTTCTACATGTATAAATTTAATAGCTAGTATGCAATAACATGTGTTATTTGTTGTTCTGTGCACTAAAACATTAATATTACTGCATAGGTTAAATAAAGTTGTTATACACTGTGTGCATACAATAATTGTTATCACTGTGCAAATGACAACCTGTAATTTATGCATGCATAATAATATATATACAACCAAGATTTCATCTTACCAAAATTCCACAAAAATATCGCTTGACAGTAAATTTACATACATACACAAAACTTTCATACAAATCATGCACACAGCTGTGAACTCTAAACTTTCAGCTTTTGCACGACTCTCTCACCATTTTGCTTTCAACATAATACCAGCATACTGTGGATGGTATCATTTTAAAGGGTTTTCATTTCCTTGGAAATAACAATTCTGACATTCTAGTTATAATTAATTTTCACCTTTTTTTTTTTTTTTGATACACATGACATATTGAGGCCAAAACTAATATTTTTACAGATTTTGGTTCAGAGGATGCAGAACCTAACAGATGAAATAATTCACAAGTGAAGTAATGTATACCACAACAGATATGAACTAACATTTCGACATTCATCTTTCACAAGACTTGTTTTCACCAAACACAATATTTTCATTAATTCACTTAAATTTTGTTTTCATGACTCCAGCATATGATACATACAAAGTCTTGATGGAAAGTATTCATATCAGAATTTAGTTTGATGGAAAACCCAACCTTCAGCCACAATATACCACATATGAAAACAAAACAGTCCACAGTATTTGGGTCAAAGGCCAAAAGATTTGGCTATCTGGCTTAAAAATGTCATTTGTCAAAACTGTCTATACTGTCAAGCAAATATGTCAAGTCAGCTAGCCAAGTCTCTAGGCTATACTGTCAAGTCAGTATGTAAAGTCAGATAGCCAAGTCTCTGGGCTATACTGTCAAGTCAGTATGTAAAGTCAGATAGCCAAGTCTCTGGGCTATACTGTCAAGCCAGTATGTAAAGTCAGATAGCCAAGTCTCTGGGCTATACTGTCAAACCAGTATGTCAAGTCAGATAGCCAAGTCTCTGGGATATACTGTCAAGCCAGTATGTAAAGTCAGATAGCCAAGTCTCTGGGCTATACTGTCAAACCAGTATGTCAAGTCAGATAGCCAAGTCTCTGGGATATACTGTCAAGCCAGTATGTCAAGTCAGATAGCCAAGTCTCTGGGCTATACTGTCAAATCAGTATGTCAAGTCAGATAGCCAAATCTCTGGGCTATACTGTCAAGCCAGTATGTCAAGACAGATAGCCAAGTCTCTAGGCTACACTGTCAAGTCAATATGTCAAGTCCGATAGCCAAGTCTCTAGGCTATACTGTCAAGCCAGAATGTCAAGTCAGATAGCCAAGTCACTAGGCTATACTGTCACGCCAGAATGTCAAGTCAGATGGCAAAAGTCTCTGGGCTATACTGTCAAGCCAGAATGTCAAGTCAGACAGCCAAGTCTTTGGGCTATACTGTCAAGTCAGTATGTCAAGTCAGATGGCACAAGTCTCTCGGCTATACTGTCAAACTAGTATGTCAAGTCAGATGGCCTAAATTTCTGGGCTATTATGGGGGCAGTAGATTTGTCTGAAAACACAAAACAAAATCCACACTGATGCAATTGCAAGTTGAACTACGCCTACCTTCATAGCCTTCCAGGCAAAGACACTCATATCCATTGACTAGATCTTGGCATGTACCACCGTTTTCACATGTGATGTTAGCACACTCATCAATGTCATTTCCACAATATGTACCATCGTAACCTAGGTAACCAAAAGACAAGTGACAATTATTAACTCTGTCAAAGTGCACAAAGCGCCAGTAATAATATAAAAGAAAAATCGGGGGGAAAGTAATGGCAATTTTGATTGTCATGACATAGAATGACAAGAGTATATATTTTCCATATTTTCTGTTCAACTTGGCTCGTGCACGGTATAAGTGTTATTACTTCTTGTTATACTTACCAGGTAAACAAGCACACTGGAATTCATTTATCAGGTCTCTACATGTGGCACCATTCAGACACTGTACAGCAGCACATTCATCAATGTCTGTTCCACAGTACTCTCCTGTATATCCTGGCACACACTCGCACTCAAATCGCTGTTCATCCGTTATGGAATTACACGTAGCCCCATTCTCGCATGTAACGTTGGCACAGTAGTCAATCTCGTCCTGGCAGTAGACACCTTCGTAGCCTCCACGACACTGACACTCAAATGAAGGCTGGAAAAGAAGAAAGAAAATTTGATGAAATTAATAGAAATTCTAAATATGACAATGTGTTGTGGTAGTGGGGGGGGGGGGTGTATTGTATTGAAGTTTCAAAAGTTTGTACCATCATGAAAGTTGGACAAAAAAATCCATCATTTTCAATACCCATTTTTTTTTTTTTTTGATCAATAATGTCAAAATTTTAATCCAATGACACAATTTGATAATAGTTTGGACGATCACTTGTGTATCTACATAAGGAAAATCAGACAAAGCTATTTCAATAGCTGTACATCACAAATTTATATGACATCACCACATTTCTCTCTTATCTGGGATGATGCCATAACAAGTGCATCACAGCGCCCCCAAGAGTTGACTATGAGCATCATGATATTCCTTTTGTTTAAGGCAAATACATAATTTAAGAAATCTACACCAAAATGTTCCTGTAACTTGTGGCTTTGACAAAATCATTCTAAGACAATAAAGTTGACATCTTATCAAAGGCCTCTCTAGCTTCACAGCAGGTAAATTTTCACCCAAGAAGCATGTCTAATATAATTCTGCAGAAATACTTATCAGGGAGGTATGTTTTCGATCCAGACACTTTATGCCCCCCCCCCCCCTAATTGTTTCTGATCACTGTGTGCATCACTTCAATACCCCCTCCTTGATTTTTTTATGTGTTTGTCCAGTCCATGCACTCTTCAGATCAGTGGCAAAACACAAAAATAACCCTCTCTACATTAATTATTTCTTCAGTGAAGACAACTGCAGCGCTAATACCGAACAAGTAAGTTATATCTGCCCCATAACACTTGCTCTAAAGTACTAAATAAAAAGAACAGTAACTGTCATAAACAGTAGATTATGTGACAGGTTTGACAATTAAAAAAAAAATTTAATTTGCATTGTCGCACCACTTTAGACAACATGTCCTGACCAGAAACAATTCTTTTTTTTTTTGGCCTAACTTGTCAATTCTTTTTTCATTCACAACCAGATTAGTACATATTTGTACAGAAAGAATTCCACAATCAGAGAAGATTGTAATCACAATGTTTATGCGTTAGGATGTAAAAAAACACAAAAAAAACCACATAAATTTGATGTTCATACCTGGCTTGGATTTTCTGCCGTTACATTCACACAGGTAGCGTCATTTTGGCAAGGCTCATCAGAACAGGACTGGAACAACTGCAAAAAATGATGGCAATGAGAAACTGATGTGATACAATGATAGACACTTTTTTTCCCTTGGGAAACTTCACCCTACTGATTAGAGGGGAATGTAGACTGTCGACAGTCGCCCACGCCTTTTTTTCCCTACGTTTTATCTAAATTTAAGTCGTTGCTGCGCTCCGATCCGCGCAATACTACTATAATCGCATATTGATATCGAGGGCCTCGATATCAGTATGTGATTATAGTAGTGTTGCGCTGGATTGGAGCACGGCGACGACTTAAGTTTAGATAAAACGTAGGGAAAAAGGCGTGAGCGACTGTCGACAGTCTAAGGGGAATGCTACTCCAGGAAATAGAGACAGTTTTCATAAAGTGTGGGGTTCTGGAGACTCATCTCATAATTCATGACAGCTGTTTCACGTTGAAGTGTATAACATTTTGTACTCAGAAGTAGCATAGCAACAGGTTGAAATTGTGATCGCATAGGGGTGCTGACTTTTGAGTATAGATCCAAAAATCAATTTAATTGGATTTACCATACCATATTATGTATGGAGCTGTGCAAATATATTTACTCACAGGGGATTCAATATTGTAGAGGGTGTACAATAACTGTGAATAAGCCAGTACATCTAAGAAAACAGTTTTCAAAAAATGTCTCATTTGCAGCTAGTGTAGTGTAGCTTTAACATAGTTAGATTCTATAGTATAAACGTACAAAATTTTGAAGACTGCATAATTGTGTTTTGTTTGTTTCTCTCATCTTTACAGAGTATCCCAATTCTATATTTTCGCAGAACATTTATTATCATAGTAGTTAATATTATATACAATAATATTGTATGCATTTTAAGTGTGATATCGTAATTAAAATGACTTACTGGGATAAGATATTCACAATTCTTTCCAGTGTAGTTCGATGTACAATTACAATAGAAATCGTTGACGAGATCCTGACAAGTTCCGTTATTTTGACACACTGTAGTTTCGCATTCGTCAATTTCAATGCCGCAATTCGGTCCAATATATCCCGGTGTACAGACACAGGTGTAGTTATTGATATGATCAATACACTGCGAACCAAACAGGCACGGTGATGACGCACACTCATCGATGTCGTTCTCGCAGTTTATTCCGTCGTAACCGGGTAAACAATTGCATGTGTACAGATTCCACATGTCTTGGCACTCTGCTGCGTTCTGACACGGTGATGAGTCACATACTGGATCGCCTTGACAACCGATGGAGATGCCGACTGGTGTTGCGTAAAACTGTTCAACGCTGCTGCTGTTCACCGAGTCCTGGTCATAGAACGGTAGAAGGAAATCACCGATTCGTATTTCTTCAAGACATCCTTTGTAATCGTTACTAGAACTGATGGTTCCGGTGGGTGCATATGCAAGATGAACGACGTTACCATCCGCAGAGAAGAAGTCAGTCAAAGATGTTGTTGTCAACGTAACAGATTTTCGTAAACGCAGATTACCATCGATGAACATAGAAACTATATTAGTTTCAAATTCAAATCTCAAAACATGCCACTCCCCATCGCTTATATTATTAGCAACGGGTACAATCTGTGTTCCATCTCCAAAGTCAAATCTAAACAGTACGTCGTTGTTAAAGAATTCCAATGTCATATAATCATTCCGATTATTCAGATTATTTTTGGAGTGCAAGATGAGTTGGTTTTCTCGTCGAGTACGCAGATTAACCGATATTGAGTTGATGATGGCAGACTGACTAATACTGTTACTGTATGTGATATAACTGGCGCTGGTACCATCAAACGTAGCACTGGTCAAACCTGTTATCATGAAAAATGTATGAATAAGTAATACTGTAAGAGATAATCGCACACTGTTGTACAAGCTCAACAAACGAACATAGTTTGTTTTGGGCAAAAAAAACTCTCCCTCCTTCCCCTAAACGAACGTTCACAAGTGTGACATCAACCGCTTAATAATATATTTTTATGCAACTATGATGAAAACTGTAGCGATCACACCACTACGATCAATACAATGTAAAACATGATTGTAAACGCATTAAAATAATACCAGAAACTCAGCATCGCATGTGTCACATTAGAAGTACATTTTGACAAACTTATCAACACAAAGGCTACACTGCATGAAATTAAGTTGAAATCTGGGAAACGAAACATCGCATACTGTATAATATGTACACAGTTTGGAATTTTGTGTATTTCAAGGTGCAGGCTCAAGTACTAATTAGTATAATAACTTTTTATGCAAATATATGAAATATGAGTGAATTTTCAATATACATCTTTCTAATTTTTGTTGAGTCATTGATAGTGATGGAAACAAATATTTTAATTCTTTGTCAAAGCAAAGTCTGACAACAAAAAAGCTGCACAAATTTATACCTTTCTTGAAATTAAAAGTCTTAAACTTTGAAGATAAATTATGAAATATACAACACAATTATTTTGGGGGACTCCTGGAGTAATGACTCAAAAAATTGGGGACGATTACTCACACGAAGCCCGCAGGTGCTAAGTTTGCCAGGCCTGGGTTACTCTGCTGATAGCCTGTGGACTGACTGGGAAAGCCTTGACAGTTCCACAGCAGCATGATAACTGATATAGAGCGTGCTACATAGCCCTATCATGTAGTCCCAAACCTGAATGGATCTCTGTAACATTGTGTTTTGTGTGTATATGTCTGCGTACTAGAAAATCATTGGGAGGAATTCCCAGCACAAAAAAAATTTTTTTACTTACAGTCATAGCCATCGTTCCTATTAATACATGTTGCATCATCAGCACAGGTGACCAATTGACAGAATGCTTCTAAACTGCAATCTTTACCTCGGTAGAAATTAACACAGGCACACTCAAAGTCATTCCAGGTAGTCGTACAAGTACTGTTATTCTGGCAAGGATTGTCATCATCACACATATCATCACTTACACAGGTCTCCCTCAGAGCAACGTCATTGATCAACTGGTAAGATTCCGGCAGTCTGAAATCCGGGATAACTAACGGAAAGGCATCCAAGATGTAGCCATTATGTCGGATATCTTGCACACATCCCTTAAAAGACTCACGTGTGATAAAAGTAGACGCAACACTATTGAAGTCAGGGACACCTCCGATATAAACATCAATATAGTTGACATTGGTTATACCAGCTGATGACCTTGAAGTTACTGTTTTCGTACCTAATTGAACTTGTAGAGTTGCATGGTTACCATCCTCTGTGTATATCACTTCTACATAGTGTTGGTCACCATCAGCTAAACTCTGACCAACGCTTGTCGACAGAATACTATTAGACCCCACTTTGACTAACGTCTGTAACTGTCCATCAACTAACTGCAGTACAACAAATTGGTTCTGGTCAGTGGTTGTTAAATAAAATATCAAACCACTGGGTTTGGTTGTTCTGAAATTCAATTTGATAATTTGTATGCTTGAAGGAGGACCTGTTGCGACACGGAATAACATGTAGCTGTTCGAATCTTCAAAACTCAAGGTAACAGAAGTGAAATCTGAAAAAAAGAACAACAGTGTACTTCATAATTTTTTGTATTTTTTAAATCATGGAATATTTTCATGTTTTCTCCAATGTTCTAAATTTAAACTTAACATGAAATGCACTTCGGTAAACTTTTGCTGATACTTTGTTAAAAAAAACTCGAACAACCAATTCTCAGTTGATTTCAATAAAAAAATCAAAGAGTCACCATCCAAATTTTTGAAATAGGTCAAAATTCATTTTAGAATCCAATCTGGCCACCAAACCCAATATGGCCGCCAAATCCAATATGGCTGCTGAATCCAATATGGCCACCAAATACTATACATGTTAACTCTTACGGAAAAATAAAAGATGTCAATTTCCTTGAACACAAACTGGTGAACTCCATATTCTTTTATTATTTCAAAAAGACCAGAAGCAAGCTTTCATCTTGCAAAGTTTGGAGAGATTTTAAAAACTTTTGATTTTCAGTGAAAATCATCTCCGAAGCACATTCTACCTTGTAAATTTGTTCATGTTTACAAAACTTCACAATTCTTAGTATTTTGTAAACATGAAAAAAAATGAGTTTATACATTTCCCTCAATGTTCTAAATTTGATATCTAAGTCCACCCATCAGTAACTTTACACTTAACTATAAAACTAGTGATATTGGTAAAATAAAAGCTAATGTGTCTTGAATATATATATAGTAGAAGACTTTGTAAACGTTTTGGTAAAACTCAAAACACTTATAAAATTGTAATTGTTCATAAATCATACCAATAAACATTTAATCTCATTGTCAAACATTAGCATGTACATCCAAACTTTATTGTTTGTACTTTGCATGGAGAACAGTGGTCATTTGCAATGAATGATACAAATGAGGAGTGTGTTAGGGGGTCTAACCCTATTCTATCACTAACAAAACAATAACACTGTCCCTAGCTTGACTACAAAAGTGTATCATTTGTAATCTGCCCACTGTTCTCTATTCTTGCCAATGATGTGAATCATGTTAACTTTAGGGAGTCTATCTGTATTTCTTACCCAAACCCAAACTTCCTAGATGGAATACAAATGTGCATGTATGGTACAGTAAGGTCCACTGTTCTCTATTCTTACCAATGATATGAATCATGTTACTAGTAATGTTAGGGAGTCTATCTGTACTCCTTACCCTAACCCAAACTCCCTAGCTTGAATACAAATGTGCATCTTTCTAAAGTCAGCCCACTATTCAGCCCACTATTCTACACATACATTGCTAACAAAAGTCTTGATAAAATAATTTTTCTACAACTTGATATACTTCTGAACTGAAAATGATCCCTTAATTTAAGTTACCATTATTACTAATTAGGTATAAGATCATGCTAGCATGATGAGGAATGTAAGCTGTACATGTGATATAACTATCACTTTACTCTCCTTTCATTCTGTCCAGTTATAACAGTAGTATGTAAGTTTTGCTATGTAAGGGCGCCCTCGTGCATTGGCTAACCCCTTCAAAGTTCCTGACCATTGAGGGCGGTATGACACGACATATCTTATAGACAGTCTAACCATACAATAGCTAGGAAAAAGGGCTTTCACCACAAAATGTCAACTTTTCAACAATATAAAATAATTTTCAACCCAAGACATTCGTTAACAACTTAAGGCCATCATCAATCTATTATCACCAAGACACTGACTGACACTTCCATAGTAACTGTGAAATGTACATGTGTAGACATCATAACACATACTTTCATATCATTATAACATTCTTTGAACACTTGAACCGTACAAGACATCAGACTTTTTGTCTCAAAGTAAGCTCACTGACAGCTGAACATATTTTTATATCACATAAACGCCAGGGCTCAAAATTAACTGTTGTCCTGAGTCCACAGAGTCCAGCTTACCAATTCTTGTCATGGGGCTACCATAATTAGCAGCTGGTAGCCCACTCAGGCTACCACTGATTATATGATGATTTTAAAGGATGGAAGATTAACAGACATAAAGGTATCTTAATAACATACATCTATTTTCAATAGAGGAACTCTGTTTTCAGTTCAGGAATATGGGACTACTGGTCACAATCCTTGGGCTACAACTTTCTGAAATTGGTAGCCCACTGGGACTACCATAGCAAAAAAGTTAATTTCAAGCCCTGTTGTACGGGAATATGATGATGAGGCAAATTTACCAAAATCAGCCCCCTATTTCCTGTGATTTTCCTTGTATGAAATGGAAGCAAACAATTATACAATTGCATTTGAAATACTTGGTCAACATTCCTTCATTCGTCTGAATTTGTCATTTCACAAAATCTAAAATTTTCTTATTTTTCAGCAAATAAATTTTATGTCACTGTACTGAATCAAAAGAATGTAACAAACTACTGGTTTTGACATATTTAGAAGAAATCACAAAATAAACAGATTCAAAATTTGAATCAAACCTTCAATAAATTCCACAAAATTTAGGGTTTTTTTATCCTACAATGTACATTGAACTATTTAAACAATAATGTACGCCCTCCCAGCCCATAATGGACGAAAGCAAACTTTGAACGACATAATGGGAGAGGCGACAGCCGAGCCCATTATGGAGTGCAAAGTTTGCTTGAGTCCATTATGGACTGGGAGGGCGTACATTATTGTTATTATTTTATAGTTTCGCCAATTCCAGTGAATTTGTAGACCGAGAAACGCAAAACAACGTATAATATACACAGCGCTGAACATCGTCTGCCATGTTCGGCCCGGAAGCTGAATACTAATCATAGCGACACACGTACATACACGTACATACACATATACACTTCAATGAACTGCTGTTCATTGAAGTGAATTGTTTCATTTTAATTTCAATCTTTTAAAAAAAATTCTTATGGTGTTTACCCCATAATTTCCCTGTTCTTAAATACCCACACCGTTATTGCCTTACGGACATAAGCATGTATTGTTATGCTTGTTCCGGGGCCGCGATGCCCAATAACGGAGTACATTATCAGTAATAATGTACAGCGATGACGTCACAAAATTCCCTGGAATTGGTAATGCTATAATATAATTAAACAATAATGTACGCCCTCCCAGCCCATAATGGACGAAAGCAAACTTTGAACGACATAATGGGCGAGGCGACAGCCGAGCCCATTATGAAGTGCAAAGTTTGCTTGAGTCCATTATGGAGTGGGAGGGCGTACATTATTGTTATTATTTTATAGTTTTGCCATTTCCAGTGAATTTGTAGACCGAGAAACGCAAAACAACGTATAATATACACAGCGCTGAACATCGTCTGCCACGTTCGGCCCGGAAGCTGAATACTAATCATAGCGACACACGTACGTACACATACACACACATATACACTTCAATGAACTGCTGTGAACACAAATTTGTTTCATTTTAATTTCAATCTTTTAAAAAAAATTCTTATTGTGTTTACCCCATAATTTCCCTGTTCTTAAATACCCACACCTTTATTGCCTTACGGACATAAGCTTGTATTGTTATGCTCGTTCCGGGGCAGCGATGCCCAATAACGGAGTACATTATCAGTAATAATGTACAGCGATGACGTCACAAAATTCACTGGAATTGGTAATGCTATAATATAATATGTGATAATGCATCGATGGACAGTATTCTAAAGAATACAGCTACATATGCATGTTACGGAAAAGAAATATAAATACTCACTGAAATTGCAATTTGGACCTGTGTATCCATGGTAACAGACACACTGATAATCAATCCATCCATCGATGCAATCTCCTTTCTCGTTGCAAGGATCAGGGTCACACTGGTTGATGCGAGTACATCCACTGATAACGGTATTTTGTTCTGTTGGTAACAAGACATCTCCTGATTCACCATTGGTAACGTCACGTGTACAACCGATAAAGTTTTGTTGCGATCGACTGTTAGACACTATGCCTGATTCTATACCACCAATGAAGGTAGATGCAAATTGTCGTTGTTGCGCAAGTGTAACCGAGGAGATATCTTTAACGTCTTCACATACGCCACCTGGGCAGCCCGCGTCATGTAATTGAAGAATCATTGAGTTACCAGAAATGATCATTTGAATATCATGCCAGTCGGCGTCATTGAGACGACTTATTCCAAGTCCCCGTGTTTCGATTGTCTGCGTAGACGTACCATATCTCGCGTACACTCTCCCGTCATACAACTCTACCGCAAAGGAGCCATAATCATCTGGACTTTCACCACTGAACAGTAAAAGTCCTGACAGCACCGTTGTACGAAAACCAAGCGAAATATCGATACTGTTTTGGTTATTCGTTGACGTGTCTTTCATGTAGGAGTTGCCAGTGTAAGATGCCGCTGTGGACACACCACAATAATAACCAGTGAAGCCAGCAAGACATGTGCATGTATAATTATGAATGTTCAGGGGTTCGTATTGTAAGAATGGCACACATGTTGCACCATTTTGACATGCATGTCCACTATTGCAACCAATCAAAAGAACGGAACACTGCCGCCCGGCATACTCTGTAGTACACTGACATTCAAACGCATTAAATTTGTCAGTACAAGTTCCTCCATTTTCACATGGATTCGATTCGCATTCATTAATCTCCTCTTCGCAATGCGTCCCCTCCCATCCTGGAGAACACTGGCACTCGTAACCGTTATTCAAATCCATGCATGTCCCACCATTTGTACACGGACTGGATTCACACTCGTCGATGTTTGTCTCGCAATAATCGTCCCGAAATCCCGGCTGACACTGACAGGTAAAACCACTAGCGGTACTGTAATTGAACGCATCGTTAAAGTAACCTAGATTGTACAGTGTTCTGTTGGAGCGTTCCAGACACACTGCACCGTTGAGACACGGCCGACTAGCGCAATCATCAATGTCAGTTTCACAGTCTCGACCAGTATAGCCATCATAACACTGACACTGGTAGTCTTTGATAAGATCCTGGCACACTGCACCGTTCTGACAAGTGACGTTTACACAGTCATCAATGTTATTTTCGCAGAGAACACCATAAAAACCTGTGTTAGTACAATCACATATAAACCTGCATGATGAGAAAACAGAAAAACAAAGAGCTTAAAGGGTGCAACAGCTGTTTTAAGTCACTGTAAGGTCAAAAGAGCACACTCAGGTTAATAGTTGGGAGCAATGTAAAAGATTCGCAGGAAAGCACACACTGATAACACGGGCAAGGGAATGATTTTTTCCATTGTTTTCTTAACAACCAGAATGAACCTAATAAAAAGTCTCCCGTTACACCACCAATTTGGTATGCATCCTGTACATCTAATGGTGTAACATAATGATTCATTTCGCATGCAGCGTTACCAGGGTTACAAAATTTAACAAAGATAAATGGCTACGTACCTGTTAATTTGATCTGTGCATTGTCCCTGGTTCTGACACGGGTTACTGTCGCACTCGTCAATCTCAAACTCACATTGAGACCCATTATAGCCAGGTACACAGTGACACTCATATCCATTGACTAGATCCTCACACGTAGCGCCATTTTGACATGGATTGGACTCACATTCATCAATGTCAATCTGGCAATTGTCACCTTCAAATCCAGGAGCACAGTGACACAGAAACTTCCCCTGACTCTGTTCGCAAGTCGCACCATTCAAACACGGGTTTGATAGACATTCATCGACATCAACATCACAGTTATCACCATGGAAACCAGGCACACAGAAACACCGATAGGAGGCGTCATTCGTCTGTTGGCAAATAGCACCATTCATACAAGGCTGACTCGCACACTCGTCAATATCGGTTTCACAGTTCACGCCTGCAAAACCGGCCATGCAAGTACAGTTGTATCCTCCGTTGAAATTAACACACGTCGCACCATTAAGACATGGTGAATTATCACATTCATTTATATCGCTGGCGCAGTTTGCACCTTCAAAGCCATTCGGACAACGACATTCGTAACCATTCACAAGATCGTGACACTCCTCCCCTGTATTACACGTTGCTGTCGCACAATCATCAATGTCAGTCTCACAGTTGTCACCAATAAAACCACGCACACATGTACACGTGTAGTCCTGTGACTGACCAATACTATTACATGTAGCCCCATTCTGGCATGGAGTGAGAGCAATACATACATCGTACTCAATGTTACATGTCTTTCCTGTCCACTCGGATGTACAAGTACAGGAGAAATCATTAACGTCATCCACACAGGTGCCACTATTCAGACATGGATCGTCTGCACACTCATCAATGTTAGTTTCACAGTGTACACCTGAAATCAAATTAAAGAATAAAATTTAAGTTTACAAATGCTGATCAAAGCTGTCTATTCCTGTGCCAATTTGGAGTAATTGAGGAGTGAACTACAGCAAAATTATTACAATGAGAATTGTCATCTTGCAGCCTGAAAATACTCATGACCTAAGGGGTTTTATCACTACGACTCTCAGACTCGTCATGACAAAAACCCCTTAGGTCACTGGAGATAACATAATTATACCGGCACAAGTAATATCAAGGAATAATCAAGGAACCATAATGGCAATTTTGAACATTTTGATTTCGAACACAGCAGAACCAGTGACATAGACACGTGTTGTCGTGATGTAGAAATACCAGAGCATTCTATAATATTCCATATTTTTTTCAACTTTGCTTGTGCATTTTATAATGGCTGATATATGGTTGCTAAATGATATAATCAGTGTACATGGCAGTTTTTCAAGTTGTTGGTGACATTCACCACACAGCTCTCCCTAAGTTATTGTAGTACACTGTAACATGCTAGACTTTTTAGAAAACATAAATATGGTGATCATAACAACAAAATATTTGTAAGTTATTACTTTCTGAAGACAAAAGTGAAATATCAAACCACGACAAGTCACACAATGAGCATACGGTACACAATTTGAGGTCACTGAATATTCATCATTGGACAGTGAATTGTTTAATTTGCATACATCAACATATTCCATATATTTACTTTGTTCTTCAATTGTGCACTATATTTTATATAGAGCACAATCTGAGGAGTGAATATTCTCCATATCCATTGGACAGTGAATCATTTAATTTGCATACATCAATAATACACTGTGTACTTGCATAGATAAATACTAATGTGTTCTTCAATTGTTCACTATATTTTATATAGAGCACAATCCGAGGAGTGAATATACTCCATTGGACAGTGAATCATATTAATTTGCATACATCAAAAATACACTGTGTACTTACATAGATCAATACTAAATGTGTTCTCCAATTGTGCACTAAATGTTCTATAGAGCACAATCTGAGGACAGTGAATCTGCTCCATTGGCAATTAATCATGAGTATCTATTTAGCAAAAAAACAAATGTTTTCTGGGAACAAAACCAAACTATCCACCAAACAAGTAATGCAATGAGTTCCAGCAAGTAACACTCACCTTCAAAGCCTAGTACACAACTACAAGTGTAGCCAGCAATTTCATCATTACATGTAGCACCATTACCACAAGGGTTAGATAGACATTCATCTACAGGAAGTCTACAGCGTTCACCTGCATACCCATCCTGACATACACAACTATATCCGTTAATTCCATCAGTACAGGTGGCGTTATTATAGCATGGAGTAGATGAACACTCGTCAATATTATTATCACAGCGTGAGCCGTCATATCCAGCGACACACATACACGTATAGCCGTCTATTTGGTCTTGACAAGTAGCACCATTCTGGCAAGGATTGGAAGCGCACTCATTCATCTCTTGGTCGCATTGTTCTCCTGCATAGCCAGATGGACAGTCACAGGTATACCTAGAATCATGAGAAAATAAAAACAATCACACATTACTAGGTTTGTTTGCCAGCACAGCTTGACGGACAGTCACAGGTATACCTAGAATAGAATCATGAGGCACTAAAAACAGTCACACATTACGAGGTTTGTTTGCCAGCATACTAGTAGCCTCTCAGGTATGCCTAGATTGTAAATCAACAAAAAAATGTACAGTCATCATCATCAAGAGAGGCTTTTTATTCCATTAATTACAAAATGTTTTTATGATTATTACTATTTTGTTACCAAAGTTTACAACTCTCAGAAGTACTCCAACCACAACACTGAATTGTTGACACATTTTCAGAAAGAAATGTATGATCATGACCTGCCTAAAATATAATTCAACCTTCGCTGATCTCAGTGTTGGGAGAGTGAAAGGGTGTCACAGTTTTTGAATCCATTTGAGTCCAGATATTTTTTCTTGAGATCATTTTTTGTTGTTGACATTACAGTAGATACACATTGGTATTTACCATAAGGAGATGGACCTGCATGTAAGGTTAGATCAGGAATGGGAAGACTCCCTAGCATATGTTGATTCATCCCAATAGACTCCCTAGCATATGCTAATTCATCCCAATAGACTCCCTAGCATATGCCAGTCATCACATTAACTACAAGTGGCCATTTTCTATGCTTGCCCCTAATTACTGTCAACAGGTGACAGAAGAGTTATTAGCTACAACAGATTTCCTGTGATTAGACATTGGATCAATTTCTATGTGATAAATGTGAGGTGACTATTTTTAACCAAGATTCAAGTGTCTAGTACTGTTCACAATACTGCCATTTCATCAAACTTCATGTCAACCACATCTGTGTTCTCATTGTCTACAACATTTTTCTCCATTGATAATGTGATAAGTCACCATAAATAAGGCTGAACAAAAGAACCACTATTCCTCAATACAAAAAGGAGATAAAAATATCAAGACTTCCTCCCAATACAAACACCATGTGTTTGAACAACTTCAGAGTGTTAGCTATATCAAATCTCCTGGAGTTCTCTAATCAAAGTTTCCCAATGTTGTGGTATATTATGTATTGGGTAATTCTTCATATTTCAACAGACCTTTGAATATCTCTGGCTTCCCAAACCATACAAAATATTAACACATACATATATCACCTCGACTCTGACAACTGTGCGTCAATCTCTCTTGATTCCACTACTTAATAAATCAAAACTATTCAAACATTTCGACCATAACTCAATCATATTTTCCAGTGGGTTTGGCAAAGTTACAGATCAACTTTGCCAGAACACATCCATGAGAAATGGTACTTCAACTGGATCAGAAAGAGACTCTCTAAGAGCCTGGCTACTTTTGCTAAATTGCCTGTTAATTCATATAACAATATAATATCAGTTTGATGACTGTACTCTAGAGATAGTGTTTTGTCTTTGCCTGTTTTTCTTCTTTTTGAGTCGAAATCTCCATGTATTCAGTTTTTGTTTTGTTTTGTTTTGTTGTTGTTTTCTTCCCTTCCTTGATTTGTAGAAGCTTTGCAAATATTCAGAAATCCAATGAAATGGTGAAGATGCCCAGATAATATTTGTATTCTGATTATTATCACATGTATTGATGTGGTTCAACTAGATTAGTTGGCAGACAACTATTTTTTGATCCCCTTTCCCATTTATTTATGTAGGCATACTCTTCACAGACCTGTATTATTATTTTGTATCTGGAAATAAAGTCAGAATTTCCACAAATAGCGAAAGGACACTCACTGTGAAAGTGACTTCTTATAATGAGTTGGCTTTCGCTATCTGTCTAAATTCTTGGGTAACTACTGAGGGTATCTCATGCGATGAAATTGGATTTATAAATACAGCAATATCGGTCAAACTATTGTTAGCAAAATTAATGTAAGTAGCCAGGCTGTGAGAATATCTAGATCAGATGACAGCATATAACTAATATGCTATAATATGTCATCTGTATTTGAATTTGTTCACATAAAATGGCATTTATTTGTCACACAATATACTTACATATTATCACCATTCTGGCAAGTAGCTCCATTCTGACATGGAATAGATGTACATTCATCTATATCAATACAATCTGTACCAGAATCTGAAAAAAAGGAACAAATACAAATGTAGAACTTGTTACAAATACAAATGTTATCATTATAATCAGTGTTCTCCAAGGTTTGTTTTGAATGCAGGACGGCTTATTTAAATAATATATTCATATCATTTGCATAACAATAACAATTAGTTTTCTCAAAGAGGCTACAATTATTTCAAACTAAATGTCCAGAAACGACTAAACTTGAAAAAATATTTAAAAATTTGCATAACCTACATGTATATGGTGTCCTCAGATCTGGCCGAAATCTCAAATATATCTAGTAATATTATATCTATATCACATCAGATTCATAATTTTAAAAAAACACTGAATACAACTCCTGACAATTAATATGTGTATCAATTTTGCTGCTAAATATATCACTGAAATCAAACGCTAACAAAGAAAGGCACAATAGTTTTTGCAAATACAAATGTTAACATGTATTAACACAAACATCTATAATAACATCCCACGCTTCTCCCTAGCCTAGGAGGAAAGCTCACCAAATTTAAGTCCTGTGATACTGTATGGCAGTGGACACTTGAATTCTCGATCGGTACCTGCGATTGCATTTTACTTCATGATAGGGGGTCAAAATAGGAGAAGAATGTCTGACTTATTCTAAGGGCATGCCTATAGTAATCTGAGCCCACCACACAACTTGTCTGGTGGGCTGAGTAGGTAATGCATGGTGTATAATACTTGGATTGGAAGGCATGGTATCAACCAAGGAATCACATGTTTGTTATTGTTATGACACAAATAGGTGGTAGAATTCTATGTCAGGTAAAATGTCATCTTTGTATTAGGTTTGAATGAAATGAAATCAGCCATCGCATATTAGAAATGTGTCTGTGTACAACCAGACAGATGAAACTAACTGGTCCATCATGTGGTGTCTGTAAGGGGTGGCTAATAATAACATGTGTCTGTGTACAACCAGACAGATGGAACTCACTGGTCCATCATGTGGTGTCTGTAAGGGGTGGCTAATATTAACATTTTTTTTAAAGACCTTACCTGTTGTCCCTGGTGGGCATACACATGTATAATTGTTAACCCCATCTACACACTGGTATGGTGAATCGCAAGGATTGCCGCCAGCACACTCATCTGTATTAACTTGACAGTTCACTCCTATAGTTGGAAAGAACAAAAAGAGGAAATAAATCATACAGAATGACAAAACTGCTGACATCAGATTAAATGATCACAAAGTTTAAATACTGTCAGTACAACTTATATATGGCACGGTAACAGAAAAAGTGAAACCTGATAGAATGATACAATTCCCAAAACTGTATACATTATCATTTTTGAGAAATGAAAAAGTGCTTTCTCAAAAATACACACGGTTTCATTCTAAGTCAATGACATAAATGTACTGAAACCTACGGTACTGATAGGTAATGTCAAATATTAAAATTGACAATATTTTACAATGGGTAATACAGTATAAGTTGACACCAAAACATTTTACAGTGGTACCAAACATAAAGTACTGGTATAGTATTACTTCCAGCCTGACACCCTATATTTAGGGTGTAATTACATCACTTAAATATCCTCACGTCCGGTCTTTTTTTTTCATGGTTGTACAGCCCATGCAGTCTGCAGATCTGGGAGAAAACACAAAAATAACCCTCCCTACTTCTGTGAAGACAACTGCAGAGCCAATCATGAACAAGTAAATGGCATTTGCCTCACATACAACATGTACACACTTGCTCTAAAGTACTCAATACTCAATAAAACGAACAGTAACTGCCATAAATAGTACAATTGTAGATTGAGTGACAGGTTTGTTGAGAATTTTAAATAAAATTGTGTCGTCACACCACTTTAGACAAAATGTCCTGACCAGAAACAATTTTTTTTTGGCAGTAAGGTTTAAAAATGGAATAGATAGTATTGGCTATTTACATAATTTGTACATCTCTGTTGTTTAAGTTACATTTATATTCAAATAATTTAGAGTAGAGAGACTACCCTACCATCGCTGTAGTGTTCCTTGGGTTCCAAAACCTCAAGTATCACAAAATGTCACTTTCAAATTTTAATTTAAATTTTTAAGTATCAAGTATATCACTGCCACTTCATTTCAAACATTCCACACTAATTTGTTTGTAAATTTATTGATATACTATATGAGTCAACATTTAGAGGATAATTCAAAATACCACTCCACAATACAACAATTATAATTAAATACACTGTGTGTAGAACATACAAATGTAATTGAAATGTAAACAACGCACCAGAAACAATCTGTTGTTATGATTCTAGGCATCTTGTTACAACAGACATATGGTGGGAAAGTGTCCTGCCAACTACATCATGTAATCAACATGTGTTTAGTAAAACAAGCGTATAATGAGGGAATAGCAATGTTATGACATCATAGCTGTACATGTATACATATCACAACCAGTGATTTCCGTCTTTAAAAGTCACATCTTAGTTTTAAACCCCAATGTTTGAATACCACATTTCTGTTGAACTATTTCCATGGTCCACATCAGATATAAACAATCATATATTTATTTTGTAGTCATATGTAATTTTCTTTGAAAGTGTAGCTTGTTTTTGTTATCTGATGAAATAAACTTCATTCATTCATTTAATCATTCATTTATTCATTCATTCAATCATTCATTCATTCATTTATTCATTCAATCATTCATTCATTTATTCAATCATTCATTCATTCATTTATTCATTCATCCAATCATTCATTCATTCATTCATTTATTTATTCATTCATTTATTCATTTACTCATTCATTTATTCATTCATTCATTCATTCATTCAACCATCCAACCTTTCATTCATTCATTTATTCATTCATTCAATAATTCATTTACTCATTCATTCAATCATTCATTTACTCATTCATTCATTCACTCATTCATTCAATCATTCATTTATTCAATAATTCATTTACTCATTCATTCAATCATTCATTAATTAATTCATTCAATCATTAATTCATTCATTCACTCATTCATTTTTCTTTGCATTACAGCTACATATATTCTACCTCATCAGCAGTGGATTACATAGAACAATTCCTTGTTCTGAACCAACTATTTCCAATCATCTATAAATACCGATAACTGTTTAGTCTGGATTAACTGTGACCTCTAACCCCAAGACTGAAAGACAGATCTGAAATATTTGATGAAGGATATCACTAGACTAATAACTGTTTTGCACTTCTAAATTTTAACTCTCATCCAAACTGGTCCTTGCCCTAAAACATGTCAAAGGCATAGGCACATGAATCAATCTGCAACTACACCAATACACATTTCTAAAATTATCAACTTAAGTGAAGACCAAGTTTTTTCTATAGCCCTACCAGTTAACTGTTTTTCACACCTAATTTTAATTATCATCCTAATCTGACCTTTAACCTTTAACCTTTAACCTTTGACCATGACTTACTATACAGTCAGTCATTAATCAAACAGATTGATTCCAACTATATGAAATGTGTTTCTAATTTTTCATTTTATGAAAATAAGTTTGCTGAAACTAAAATACTTCTGATTTTCACATTTTTCATTTTATTACAAAAAAGAACAGGTATTTTAATGTACAAATGGCAGCATATATTATTACACCCTAAACCATGAACTTTTCCAAAGGTTGAACTCTTAAATCAATATCGTTTGTTTTCCCCAAACTTGAAAACCTACTGACCTAGTACTAGTACGTATATTTACGATTCACTTGTGATTAATGAGACCTTATTTCATCAATGTCTGTTTTTGTAGTCGCTCTTTTGACCTCGGGTCAAAGGTCAAATTCAATGGCTGACTGGACTTCGAGGAATTTGCAGCGAGGAGTGTTCCTGTACATTTTTACATGCCTGACGGTGACTGGATCCCTTCATGTACAGCAAATATTTCATTGGTAATAAATAACCCTGTAAATTGTAATATTTAAAGTTGAAGGTTTCAATTCCAGGCTCTCACATTAAGTTCTCACCATCAGCGTTTATCAATGGCACCTGTTTACACATTACGTAGAATCATTCTTATTTTTCAGGACCAACATTTTCTATAGTTTTTCTTACCTAGAGTTTTTTAATCCTAATCTAAAGTGGGCCTTTAAAATCTGATTGAAATGAAACCCGATGTAGTGTACACATTTTTGGCTGTTACGTTTACTGTACAGTTGTTTGTTCGTGCCCATTACATATATCTGACACAATACCACTGGTTTTCTTGAACACAATCTCATACTTACAAGTAGCCAACCAAAATCCATCTTATAATATAACATTCAACGTTTGAAATTGAAAGAAAGAGAACCACCAAACAATAATGATAACATGATCATTGTGTGTGCTCTGTGCACAAGCTCTTTTCAAACAGAGTGCTCTTACATGTACATGTAAGTACTGTACCCTATGTTTCGGTGCATTACGCACTCTCGTTCATTAAGTATATTTACTTAGCACTCTCAAGTGGCTTGGCAAAACCTATGGTATTGTGTCAGATGTATGTAACAAGCACTCACAAAAGAACAAACGACAATAAACGTAACAGCAGCCAAAGAGAAATCATGCCGTGTACACTACATGTACATCGGATTTCAATCCAACTGTGTGTTGTCATGACTATGGTACATTGCTCAAATTCAACTCCAATTTACTATTGATTTCCATTGGTCTATCAGACTAGTCACTACTAACCTATAAATGTTGGTATACATATATGTAAGTCTACATACAAATCAAAATCAATGTTACTATTTAGTAGCTAGTCCATGTGTCCTGGACTACTTCTACTAATTCTAAGCACTGTGAATATTGTAAGGTGAGAACATGATCATCTTCACTGTTACCAATCATAATATACATGGTCAGGGCTCAAATTTAACTTCTATAGCCCTGATAGTTTTGCAAATCATAATGATAATTATTCACTTGTGAAACCCATTGAGGACATTATGCCATAGGCTTCATCTTGTATAGTCTGATTGCTAATGTGGTCTCTAACTAAACCATGTTGAATGGAGGTGTAAATGGTAATGATACTGTATAGGGACTAGACTAGCTAGTGAGTGGAGGTGTAAATGGTAATGATACTGTATAGGGACTAGACTAGCTAGTGAGTGGAGGTGTAAATGGTAATGATACTGTATAGGGACTAGACTAGCTAGTGAGTGGAGGTGTAAATGGTAATGATACTGTATAGGGACTAGACTAGCTAGTGACTGGAGGTGTAAATGGTAATGATACTGTATAGGGACTAGACTAGCTAGTGAGTGGAGGTGTAAATGGTAATGATACTGTATAGGGACTAGACTAGCTAGTGAGTGGAGGTGTAAATGGTAATGATACTGTATAGGAACTAGACTACATCTCGTACAACCAACAAAACCATTGAGTCAATGCATGCAATGATAACCACCGGAAAGAGTGACACAAAACAATACCATATTGTACTATACTACTATTTCTATGGGCCTCACATGCAGACAACAAGATTTTCCAACAAGTGTACAGTAAATGTACATATATACAGCACTTATACTGGGCAAGTACAGCTTAGCATCCTCTCATAACCAGCTGTCTGAATATCTAAGACAAATCCATAACTTTCGTTTGTATGGGTTGAATTGATGCAAACAACTCGAGTACAGACTGCAGACATTGTGTTCAATCTGTGGTAAATCAACAGACATCCTTTCATATATAATTATGTTATATTTGCCTAGAGGGGAATGACCTACCCACCTCTGTAGGAAGTAGACAATGTGTATCCTTAGAAACCTGACACATTTTATAATAAATGAATTGGAAGGCCGACACAGAATCCAACTGAGTTACAACACAGTTTTGTAACAATTGGCTACAATGTCGTAAAGGCATGAGAGCCTAAAATCTTGACTACATGTAGCTACATGTACAACACTGTTAGTCCTGCTTGCGCGCGCAATTGCATGCAGACGGTGCAGGGGTCTAGATTACTGACATGACCCTCAACACCGTCCTGCAAAGAGCAATGTACTAATCCTATTTTGAGTGCGGGTGCAAAAATGCACCCGCACCAATTACAGAATAATTACGTACCCAACGATCAAATTTTAGCAATCGATCGAATACTAAGTTTACATCTATTTGATGATAACAGTCACTGGTAAGATAAAAAAAAAATGTTGAAATCAGAACTTTTCCAGTTCTGGCTGTAATTTCTAACGTCTTCCTTACAAACGCTGCCATATTTGATCGGGATAACAACTAGGTCATTGTACCTAAGGCGGAACCCTAAATTACGGTTGTACTTATGATTTCAGGATTTTTGGTCCTCCGAACTGGGACTTTTGTACCCATGGCGAGGTAAAATTACTAAATAGTCGATTTATTGCTAATATTTAACCACAGGGTGCGTTAATTCTTTAGTTATCAGCATTTCTGGTAAGCCCAGGTTTCACGGCTGGCTCTTTGCAGGACAGTGAAGGAAGGGACGACTTACTCACTATACAAGCAGGACTGCAACACTGTCTGTCTCTGTCTATCACTCATGTTGTAATGTCACATCAACAGATAAACAAATACATACACAGATCAATACATAACAATACATAACCTACATGTACATGTATAATAGACTACAACAACTCACTTAATGAATAAATAATCTTAAGATGAAAATAAATCAATAAGTGAAAGTAAGATGAAATAATTAAAGCCTGGAAATCATCCAAGTACAATGACTGTACCATAGCCCCTACAGATTTGTCACTAGCTTTCATACCCAGAGATCCTCCATACATGGACTGAACCATAGCCCCCACAGACTTGTCACTAACTTTCATACACAGAGATCCTCCATACATGGACTGAACCATAGCCCCTACAGATTTGTCACTAGCTTTCATACCCAGAGATCCTCCATACATGGACTGAACCATAGCCCCCACAGACTTGTCACTAACTTTCATACCCAGAGATCCTCCATACATGGACTGAACCATAGCCCCCACAGACTTGTCACTAACTTTCATACACAGAGATCCTCCATACATGGACTGAACCATAGCTTCCACAGACTTGTCACTAACTTTCATACCCAGAGATCCTCCATACATGGACTGAACCATAGCCCCACAGACTTGTCACTAATTTTCATACCCAGAGGTCCTCCATACATGGACTGAACCATAGCCTCCACAGACTTGTCACTGCCTTTCATTTCTAGAGATCCTCAATGATTGGATATGATGGCTTAGATTTGAAAAACAATGAGTTAGGCTAGTTGAACCTGGACATTCCATTTTGATACTCTTTTATATGCTGAACAATAAAGGGGGGGGGGGGGGGGGGGGTGTTACATTTGTATATCCAAGTTAGTAGATGGGGAAAGTGTACTTATAAAAGAAAAAAGAGTACATGCACGATGGGTCATGTATTGTAACTCAGTATCACATGAGGAAGATAAGACAAACATGTGAAAATAATAATACAATGTACAGGACTATAAATTTGAACAATTGAGATAACACAATACTGACTAGTACAATACTGACTAGTAGTAGTACATGGTGAGAAAGCTGTCTGTACCCTGTATACAATGTACATGTACATGCATCAATCGTGATTGAAACAATGAAGGTAGGACAGAACGACATAAAAGTGGTTTCTGTTATTAAAGCTTGAGGCATTTCTCCCCTGGTCATATTGAACAATAAAAGGGGGTGGGGTGTAATTAAATTGATAAAATACAGCAGACTATATCATACATGCATGAGCTATCACCCCTAACCAACTATCACTTAGGAGAATGTGTACAGTACAGTTTGTGCATGAGTTAATACGCCTTGCCAACAAATCGTCTACAAGTATTTAATATTGTGTGGGTTGACGTGAAAGAAATACGATGACATGATTAATTTTCTTATAAGACCTTGACATGTAGTCTCCCATCTTGTCATGACATGCTAAATACCAATGTCAGATGAGGAGTAAACATGTAGGTGTGAGAAAGTTACCTAGCAGAGCTAAAAAAAAAAAAAAAATTGTGGTCTTTAACGGCCCAGGTTTCAATCCCAGGTTCTCATGTTAGTTTCATCCATCAGTGGAACCATCAGGATTACAATGGACTAAACTTTATTTGCAGCTCTGCCTCACTACTATTTTGCACACTGTAATCCTAACCTGAACCTCTGTACAAAAGAATGCTTCTCTCTATGGAGCCACTGATAAGATAGTAACTATAAATCCAAGACTGTGTGACACAGGGGTTTTAAATGTTATTGCTTGTTTACCATTTTAGCCATGTGTATCTATTATTAATTAGTAATAATAATACGTCTATTGCTTTACAAGGCCTCCGGCCCATATACAGTGAAAGAGACTTTGAGTTTGTTGTAAATCTCTAAGTCTTACGTTGCATATGGGCCTGAGGCCTTGTAAAACAATAAATGTATTAGTATAGTATTAATATCATATTAATTAGTACATCATGTATGTTTTAACTTTTCATAGGTTTATTATCACAATCAAGACCACTTTACAACTTAATTGAAAACTTGACTGAACCAGACATTAATACCATTTCAATGTTAATTCAAAGTGCAACGACAACATGTTTATCTGTCCCCTAACCTGGCAGTGTTCATAGATGTATCGAACACTGTACATTAAAAGAACATATTCACTAACTATGACATTGATACTATGCCAAAGTCAGTAGCTGTAGTCAATAATCACATAATACTTTCACTTCCACTAATAGAATTCAATATGGTAGCTTCCATTTTGCATTACCCTGTCTACTGATGCAATGAGTGACTATGTCATGGATTCACTGCTGGAACAAATGACTCCATAAACAATTCTATTGGCTGGATTAAGTAACTATGCAACATCATATAGTTATCCAAATGTCAATGGATAATACATTGTAGAATGACATTGTGGAAACAATCCTCCAAACAAGTACACAGACTCGCTTTTCTCACACAGTTTCATTTTTCTGATTTATACAAGTTTGCATGAAAACTACGTAAGAAATCTGTTATGTCTGATCCCGACTATTTTTCACTTAAATCCAAATTTTAATCCACATCTGACACAGACTATCAAGAGTACCAACAAACTCAGCAAAGTAAAACTTAAGTTTTACAGTCCATTAGGCATTCATTTCCCTCACTTATTTCCCTCACTTAAACGCAAAGCATCATGGCTGGACTGTCATGCCTGATGTCAAAGACTACATGTGAATGTAATATAATATACCATCATTATTTGCTAGCGTCTGCAAGATCTAAAATTAGATTTACAGATCAATTTAATACCATATTTATATAATTCAGAATGTGATTAAATGATATAGCAAACATAAAATTTCTAAATTTTAGATGAAATTTCACGAATTTTTTTACTTTTAATCATATTTTTCACTTTACTAAATCTTCAAAGTATTATAACTATTAGTCATATTCCGATGGAGTATGTTATAAAAGGGGTCAAACTGAGTGTAAATCACCTGTTATATAGTTATCAAAGACCCCTGGATTCTAACCTGTTATTAGCCATCAACAATATGTTATCAGACTCTAAATTATCATTAATTTTAATGCTTTGAATAACAGGGTATCGTGCAAAGAAATATAAATTACCAAAAAAAATCAACAACAAAAAAAGATATGAAAGTGGAAATGTTTTTGCTAAGATTAGGGAACTCAGTATCAGAAATAGGGAGAGGTGTAAACTTGTCAGTGTTACATGTACCATAGAGTCTATGGTAATTTTGTTTGTGAACTCAGGTAAAATGACATGAGAACCCTGAGTAGATTTTACCTACTTACCACCCTTTAACAAAAAACACTGGGGAATAATGAGGTTCATTTGAAAATAAAGTAATCAGACAGCATTCAGTAAATGTTAACATCTACTGGTAGTTTTCTTACTTCAATTACATTCTATTGAGGGTGGTACGTAGATAAAATCTACACGTTCACAAGGTATTTTACAGAGGTGCCTCTCAGGAAATCATGGTGCAAGTCCCTACAAAGAATGAATGGATACCTATGCCACATTTTACTGGACCCCTCCCCTCAGTATGACCAGGGTTCCTAAACCCAATAGACTGCCACCAGTCACCTCTGCTAATTTTATCAATATCTAATTTCATTTTGTTATTAAAATCATTATAGACATATTCAAAACTTTTAGGGAATTTTAGGGCACCAAATATGCAATTTGGAAACATAGATTATTTCTCTATCTAATCAGTATTGACTCCACTAATAAATTAGCACATACCGTGGAGTGAAATCCCCCTCCACTGTCTATGGTTAGCACTAATGTGAGAACCAGGGATTCAAACATTGGTCTGGACTCTTTAAGCACTTGGCTGGGGTACTTTCAGTTTTCAACATTCAACAAATTTGTTCAAGTTTTGAATTACTTTTGTTGCATTACATATTTACACTCAATCTCACTCACACATAAATGTAACATCACATTTTCTCTCTAACACAACTCTGCCAAAGTGACACAACTGTTTTTCTCACCCACAAGTGACATTTCCATACTAATTTAAGTTTAAGGATAGCATGGCATTAAAATAAACAAATTCTAAAGACAAATTCCTCGATTTTTCAACAATATGAATTATTCAGATCATTTTTTTTGTATGCCTGACATATTTTAGTTATTTTCACACAATACATATATATCACAATAGTTTTCACTTTCAATTGCACAACAAGATAAACATATTATGACTCACTCTCACAAACTGTAGCATCTGTCAAAATTTTCCATTGTCCATATTCAAATAACTTTATAAATATTTTTAACACCAAAACCAGGTGCCTCAAGTCAGTTGTTATTGTTGTTGTTGTTGTTGTTGTTGTTGTTGTTGTTGTTGTTGTTGTTGTTGTGATTTTTTTGGTATGGTCAACAGTCTTATAGCTCCAATAACCACAATTACTTTTGATTCTGGTGGGCTTTGCTGTGGTTATTTTATTGTTTGTTTGTTTGTTTGCTTGTTTGTTTATCTTTGTTTGGGGTGGGTTTCTTTTAGGGGGTGGGGTTTGGCCTTTTTTTGTTCCACAGTTCACAAAACTAATGTTAGTTTTGCATTTTAACCCTACGCCGTTTCAAAATATTACTGGAGCTACAAGTCTCACAGACAGTAATATTACATACAGATCTGCAAAATAACTCAACAACTGTATAACAATGTCTTCCCACGGAGTCCATAATTATGATATTTCAAAAATTCACAAAGCACTTAAATTCTGTTACATTCATAAAGAATGCCTACTGGCTCACATATAACAAAATATTCACTGTAAGTTAAACCTCACAAAAAAAAATAATCATTTTTTCATTATTTAATACTTTAATATTTGATGTCGAAACTTTTATGAAGTGTTGCCACACTCCCTATTCTATATTAATAGTCAATTTCAAATAGTCATAAACATTTCAATGAAATCTATCATTTTACATAACTACCTTTCAATAATGAAATCAACGGACTGTGTACAAAGGTACATATTTTCTTAATACAGAAACCCATAGTTGTTGTTTACATAAAGACTTATACCTAAATCACTTGATAATTTCTATTCACACCCTTATCTTGGCCTCCAAGATAACCCATATAAGCTATGCCATGGTCAGGGTAGACTGTGTACAGTGAATACAATGGGGAGGACTATCCCGTACACAAACGAAGCCATACAAGTAACAATACATCAGTTTGAGCTATGTACATAGGGCTAGCTAAGTATACCTAAAACCTAGACCAACTTCAGTACAATGAAAAATTGTCTTTCCTTCTACAGCCTTAGTACTTGTAGAGTCAGTAGGGGTCATCAACGGATATATACACAATTGTATGGAAGCATAGGAAGGGAATAAAGGAAGCTGTTGACACTGAGAACAATCAAGTCAGTTCAAATTTGTACAAGTCTACAACCATCCAAGTACAGTACAGTAATGATCTTAAAGTAACATGTGCACTTGTACTACTTGTAGCAAATTTAGGTAAATAAGCATGAAGTTGAACTATTGATATGGTAATGAGTTTGACCAGTGTTACACAGATTCTGAGGCAGTGAACAATGCATTTGTACTACAATGTATATTGACTAAACATGAGAAGTGTGACCCTAATAGGAAATGTCTGAGGCAACAACACAGCTGTAAAGAGTGTAAACTACCACTCACAAATAAACTTCATGTCTTACCTGACGTGAACAGGACTAAAACTAGGGATAGACACAGCATGGTGGTGGGATTTTGAACGGAGAGTGAAAATAACCGATCCTCCATAACTGAAGTACAGTATATTACGAACGTTACAAAAATACTCTGTGATGTCTTTGAACACTGATCACACAGACATTGTACGTATTTGTCAGTCACTGGTTTACACAATCCAAGAGGTATTTTCTTCCAATTCCTGGTTAGATATACAGGCAATCTTCACAGAGAAAGTACAAGAAATCTGCACTCAATATAGTCTATGCTGTGTGATCCAGTTACCAGTATTGCTAAATGAAAATACCAGTGGCACTTCCCCTGGACCATACCATTCTATGCATAGGGGTGGCAAAAGTGAAAGTGTCACCCTTTCTCCCTTTTCGAGGCTTGAAAACAACTTAAATCTGTCACTGAACCAAAAACAAGACAGTCCTCAATTCAAACAAATACCAATATTACTGAAATGACATTTCATTTTGAGTTTTGTGAGGCTGGAGAGAGATTTTGTTTATTTGAAATTCAAATACCAGCAGACCCTGACTAGGTCACCCCATTGTTTGACCCATCAATAGATTTGTCCTTCAACAACACATCATGATGATCAGTGAGTGTACATTCCAGTTAGCAGACAATGGAATGTAGTAGGTGAGAAATCTGACACAGGTACATTTCTTTTGTTTTTATGACTCATCACTTCCTCATTACAGTTAACTGAATACCTTTCCAAGGAGTGGGAAGTGAAAGTTGGGATTAGGAAAACAATAGGCATACAGGAACTACAATAATAGGTACAATTCGTACAAACTCTACCTACAATGTATGGAGGTGTACTCGTGTTCATGGAGTCAGCTGGGTAAAATATTAATATAGTAAAAATTTCTCTGGTTGTCAGCCTTCAGGCAGGCAAGACATTACTAAATTCATACACAGTTGGGTCACAGACATGATTTGTTTCGGCATAGCTCTTGTGTACTCTTATGATCGAATGTCTCTATTTTTGGGGTCGTTTTTATTTTATGTTTGAAAAGTCTATGGTTCAAGGTCATGTTTTCAAACATGTGAGAGGAATCCAAAAACTCTTAACATCAAAAGTATAATTTAAAATAGCAAATGTAAAATTTAATTTTTGATATTTTTGTTGATGCTGTGGTTGACCTCAACCAGTTAATTGAGGCAGTTTACTAATTTAATAATCTCTTTGTATGTTTTCTGTAGAAATACTATAACATAACCGGGGGAAATGAATCTAAGTTTGAAAGAATCAGTATGGAAAATTTTCAGCCAAACTCTTGCATTTAAAATTTGTGTGGTTATACATTGGCTCAATTTCAATCTGTGATTAGGGATCAAAATTACAGTAGTCCAGAGTTACAACATACGGTATGTATAGACTACTAAACATTGTATCTAGACTACTGAATTTATGAGGTGGCACTGGTAGTCTCTTAGAGTAATGGAAATCAATAGAAAACATTCATGGCTTGAAAACTTGCAGTAGTCCTGGGCAACAGTGTATCTAGACTACCAAATTAGTAGTAGTCCTGGGTACATAGACTACTAAACAGTGTATCTAGACTACCAAATTAGCAGTAGTCCTGGGTACATAGACTACTAAACAGTGTATCTAGACTACCAAATTAGCAGTAGTCCTGGGTACATAGACTACTAAACATTGTATCTAGACTACCAAATTAGCAGTAGTCCTGGGTACATAGACTACTAAACAGTGTATCTAGACTACCAAATTAGCAGTAGTACAGGACACATAGACTACTAAACATTGTATCTAGACTACCAAATTAGCAGTAGTCCTGGGTACATAGACTACTAAACATTGTATCTAGACTACCAAATTAGCAGTAGTCCTGGGTACATAGACTACTAAACATTGTATCTAGACTACCAAATTAGCAGTAGTCCTGGGTACATAGACTACTAAACATTGTATCTAGACTACCAAATTAGCAGTAGTCCTGGGTACATACACTACTAAACATTGTATCTAGACTACCAAATTAGCAGTAGTCCTGGGTACATAGACTACTAAACATTGTATCTAGACTACCAAATTAGCAGTAGTCATGGGTAATAGACTACTAAACATTGTATCTAGACTACCAAATTAGCAGTAGTCCTGGTACATAGACTACTAAACACTGTATCTAGACTACCAAATTAGCAGTAGTCCTGGGTACATAGACTACTAAACATTGTATCTAGACTACCAAATTAGCAGTAGTCCTGGGTACATACACTACTAAACATTGTATCTAGACTACCAAATTAGCAGTAGTCATGGGTACATAGACTACTAAACAGTGTATCTAAACTACCCAATTAGCAGTAGTCCTGGGTACATAGACTACTAAACATTGTATCTAAACTACCCAATTAGCAGTAGTCCTGGGTACATAGACTACTAAACATTGTATCTAGACTACCAAATTAGCAGTAGTCCTGGTACATAGACTACTAAACATTGTATCTAGACTACCAAATTAGCAGTAGTCCAGGACACATAGACTACTAAACATTGTATCTAGACCACCAAATTAGCAGTAGTCCTGGGTACATAGACTACTAAACATTGTATCTAGACCACCAAATTAGCAGTAGTCCTGGGTACATAGACTACTAAACATTGTATCTAGACTACCAAATTAGCAGTAGTCCTGGGTACATAGACTACTAAACATTGTATCTAGACTACCAAATTAGCAGTAGTCCTGGGTACATAGACTACTAAACATTGTATCTAGACTACCAAATTAACAGTAGTCCAAGACACATAGACTACTAAACATTGTATCTAGACTACCAAATTAGTAGTAGTCCAAGACACATAGACTACTAAACATTGTATCTAGACTACCAAATTAGCAGTAGTCCTGGGTACATAGACTACTAAACATTGTATCTAGACCACCAAATTAGCAGTAGTCCTGGGTACATAGACTACTAAACATTGTATCTAGACTACCAAATTAGCAGTAGTCCTGGGTACATAGACTACTAAACATTGTATCTAGACTACCAAATTAGCAGTAGTCCTGGGTACATAGACTACTAAACATTGTATCTAGACTACCAAATTAACAGTAGTCCAAGACACATAGACTACTAAACATTGTATCTAGACTACCAAATTAGTAGTAGTCCAAGACACATAGACTACTAAACACTGTATCTAGACTACCAAATTAGCAGTAGTTCAGGACACAGACTACTAAACATTGTATCTAGACTACCAAATTAGCAGTAGTCCAGGACACATAGACTACTAAACAAATTGTATCTAGACTACCAAATTAGCAGTAGTCCAGGACACATAGACTACTAAACACTGTAGCTAGACTACCAAATTAGTAGTTGTCCAGGACACATAGACTACTAAACATTGTATCTACTAGATTACTAAACATTGTGTCTTGACTACCAAATTTATAAGGTGGTAGTCTGTTAGACAAATGAAATGAATAGAAAACTGTAGGTGAAACAGATCACTTGGCTAAATGTGAATACCACACACAGAAGTCAAATTCAGTCCTGCCACAAACCCTATGTAAAATTGTAGTTATATTAAAATGTCTGTCATATAAACTATTTATAGTAAATTGACTAGTAAAAGACTGCATGACTTGTTGTACTTGTACAAGTTTTATGTTCTTACATGACTAAAGTACACGGATAAATTTCTACTAGACATGGTTGATCCAGCTGTTTTGGAAACCTTCCAGAACATACATGCAGACCTCTTTTATTTGATTCCTAATAGACTATTCAAAATTACCTTTCAGCCCAGTTAATTAATCTCTGCTCAAAGCTCAGTACAGTCAGCTACTGGTTTTTCTACTGTATACTTTTTTTTTTAAGTTTTCTTGTTTTTATGACATAGAAAGAATTACACCACTCTAATTTAGGAGAGACTTTATGTCTGACAATAATAGTTAAGTCTGACGATATTCATGATGTAAAAAAGTGGAAACTCTCTAATAAAATTAACTGATTCTTCTCAACTAAGTTTGGGTATATAAACTGAGATCTTTTTGAATGCTAGGGTGTTCCACCCTCATATCTATCAGAAGAAAGTCCAATTAAGGTCTAGCAGCTAGACGAATAAGGAATTGGGTTTTGTTAGGATTTCGGGGTTTTTTTGGCAAGCATGCAAAAATTGCCAGACTAATTATTAACTATATGAATATCAATATTTATATAATGTTATAAGCTAGGGAATTAGGATTAGTGAGTTATGTTATGGTTAAGCAGAGGATTAGCCCTCCTATCATAATCCTGAATATTTATGATTGACAACAAATGTACACAGGGTTGCCACATAATTGTATTATTCACTGGTAATCGGTCATTTCAATCACATACATATATTTATTATCGTATTAATGTGAATGATAGGAATACATAACTGTCACCAATTATGGCTATATAATAAATGCATTACTTTTATAATTTATACTTATAACTAAACTGCAGATGTTACATGTCTGTTACTGTCAACTAGTGTTTAATATTCATCACACAGTCAGTAGACCTGAAAGTATTAAAGTCAAACATTTAAATGTCATATATTCACACTGTTAATGTTGCTTCAAACAAATAAGTATAAATTCTTGGTCTGTTTTGTCTATTTCTGCAGGCAAGGTCAAAGGTCAGATGATTGGTGCGGGTCATCATATATATAACATGTCATGTTTCAACCCAGTAAAGGATTCCTTCAGGCTGCTAGTCTGTATATCAATGGTAAGTGTTGACACCATTTCTAAACCACTAACTACATATAATTTATGTATGATGATGATGATGATGACCATATTTTTCAACCTTTTAAAACGATTTTCAAATTTATTTCACCGTCAAACAGACTAAATAACATAATTATACATATATCCATACATACATACATTAGTTTTTATTTTAATATTTAATGCAATTGATCATTGTTCTACGTTTAAACTTTCATTTTTTTTTGTGAAAAGGAAAATTATTGATGGTAGATTTTTAAAATGAATGGGACGACATTGTTTTCTATAATGTTAATATTTCGTAGTTGTTTACAAGCGGTGTGTAAATATTGCTGGTATAAATAATTGCCATGCTTCCTTTCTCTGTGGTTTTACTCAGAATATAACAAGAGAATAGTTGAAAGCATGCCTATTTATGGTTCAATGAAGCAATATGGTTGTCTTGTAAAAAATTCAATGGGCTCATTAGTTGCATTACTATACCTGTCAGCCTCTAATTATCATAAAAGTTAGCTACAATATTAATTGCTATAACTGGAGCAATTTTATGACTAATACGTTTTTGTTGCGTATAATCAGTGCGCCCTCTAATGATAGCCAAATTTTGTTGTTCTGGGTCAAAATGATATTTCTTGTTAGTCACCACATAGTAAGAGAAAGGGGAACATCAAATTTTGATGCATCACTAGAAATTGTGTGTATCAGTGGCACATCAAATTGGCTTAGAGGGCATACTGTATACAATGTATGGTTACTGCACTGACTGTGACTTCCACAGTTCTCGTCTTCTCAAAGCTCAACAGCTATGTATGTATGTAAGTCAGTCATCAGGCTACCACTACATGTACATATGTATGGATAAAATCATCTCCTAATTAAAAAGGTGTGATGTCTTTTTTGTAGAATGAAAAATGTTCAGTGAATATTTTTGACAGAAAAGAAACGCTTCGGTTATAAAGTTATACAGTTAGTATGGAGCAGAGTTGATTCTGTATCTCTGAGTATACTTAGTACAATTTCTCAAATATCCATCTACACTTTCAGTTAAATTTACACAGAAGTGTAAACTCAGTGTTATTAGATCACCACTATCTGTTTCTTTCACATATATTACAGAAACCCAATCCACAGGTTGATATCAAAAATTTCACTGGAGGGTCAATTTCTTGAAAACTATTTTTGCTATGTTACAATTTCATGCCCTGCCACGCATAACATATTTTCCTAATGAATAAACAAATGGCCATTGACTGTATCTCAAAACTATTGTCTGTCTATAAAGACCATAACGCAATTATGCAAGGCATTAATTGCATATACACTACAGTGTACTATCAGCTAGAAATATAATACAAATTCTATCAGGAACCCATGACTAAGTGCACTACTTAAATACTTGGTGTTGATATAAATTAATCACCAGTGGTGAGTAATCCCAAAGATTAACAAACACCCAGATTACTACCTCCAAGGTCAAATCCAGGAGTCAACCCACACTGTGACCTTGTGATCTGAGTCAAGTTTGTTTGACTTGTGATCAGCTGTGACAAAGTTCTGTATGATAATATTTATTCATTTTATAATTATTTGCATGAAATGTCCTTCTTACAAAAATATTTTTGTTAGTATGAAAAATATTTGTGCCTTACATTTTCTTTATTGTTTACCCACTTTGTCTTTGTTTGAATGTAAATGTAACCTTTTGGCTTTATAAAAAAATTTATGTACATATTTGTAAAATTAATCATGTTTCAAGTATTGAATACTTGCTTTTAAAATGTACTGGTATAAGTTTAGCTGTAATAATTGTAGCATTTGTTGTGATTTTGAAGGTTTTTTCTTCTGTTTTTGTGCTTTTTTTGTCCCAATGTTTATAATATTAAATTTATAACCAGTGTAGGGTCTATAGTTTAACTGGAAGCAAACGCTACAATTCCTGTAACGTTAATACAAATAGACAGAAGTAATTCTGATCTGAATGGCAAAGATGGGAGGATTTTTCTGCTAAAACACACCTTGCCTGCCAAAAAAATCAGACATTTCATAACTCCAACATTAATTATGGAGCCTTCATGACCCAAGAAATGTTTAGAGTTACCCCAATCCCATCCCAATTGGCAAAAAGTAGCAACACGTGCAGAATTTTGAAATGGGTACTACACTGACATCTCGCTCATGTTTTCAACATGATCTCATCTACTGAGTTTGCTCAGCAGGAATTGTAGCATTTGTTTCCAGTTAAACATCGGAATGAAATAAAAACACAAAAACAGCAGAAAAAATCCTCAAAATCACAACAAACACTTCAACTATTACAGCTAGTATAAGTTATCTAAACTAACTTGACATGCAACTGATGCATGTAACTTCTTGTGACTAATCAGAATTTGGTGATCCCATATTTCTTACTGTAGAGTGATGCACACAAAAAACCAAAACAGTTTGATCCCCAATTATGAATAAAATATTTTGTCATTCTTTAGAGGACGTACTGACTGGTACATTTGACATTTCTCAAAAGATCAAATCGTGAAAACATATTATATTTTCCAAATCTCTTAAAGGGAGAACTATTTTAAAGACACTTGAGATTATTACTATGAGCTTCATACCATCCACTCTTTGTATGCATTATTATAATAATTTCTACCTTAAAAGTTACACATTCACAAAGACAGATTAATTCTATGATGTAAAATAACAGCAAGATCGAAATGAAATAATTGAAATGATTTCTCTATTCTTAGACTTTTAATGATGAATGTCTGGAACTAGAAACTGAAATAAGACACTTTGAGTTATCTTGGACATGGAAACACAATATACCAATCTTTGCAGGGGTGCCGACTCCCTACCCTAGTAAACCAACAACCAGTTGTTTGCACACACTTTATGAATAGTGGATTTGATGACATACTATCTAATTGTCATGACACATCATTTGATGAAGTATTTTGGATGGCCCTGAGCAGATTGATAAACATATAACCCAAGGTTTCTGCTATTATGGATTTTGGGTTTCCATACATTTTGTATTTAGTCTGTACATAAATTCATTTTTGAGAGTTCCTAAATTTGTTATAATGCACACTGGGCAGCATATATTTATAATGATTATTAACCATAGACATTTAACTACATCAAAAGTTCATGGTAATGATATGGTTTTTGGTTTCAATTTTCATATAAATTGGTTTGGATCATGACTTATTGTTGTTGGGGTTTTTTTTGTTCATTACTATCTTTGTGAAGTTACTTTGAGACATGTGACAGACACAGAGATGGTGTGAATGAAGGTGAAATGGCTTCTCACCAGTAATTTGATCACATCCATGTTTCATAACCCAGACACTTGTACTTGTAGGATGTAGGATGACTAGATTAGACAGCCAACGACAAGTCTCTGGGCATGTAGGCTAACTCATATAACTATTTCAGTGCTCACTGTATTATGGTTTGGTATCAGTCCTTGTTTTTGGGTTGATTAACAAGTCGACTAATAATCACAAGAGGTCTAAAGAAACTGAACTGATTACTTGTTGAGACTTAGAGACTTTTTTTATAACCATTTGACATCAACTGAAGTTACCAATATCACTCATATTGTTTCTATGTAACAAAAATTGCAATGTTTTCCTATATATGACATGGTCACTGTTCATGTTTGTCAATGTTCACGTTTTCTGTTGTTGTTTGTTTGTTTGTTTGTTTGTTTGTTTCTTTGTTTCTTTGTCTGTTTGTGTTTTCATAAACATAACTAAGCCTAAGCCCCCTGTGATCTGGAAACTCATACATGTTCACTGAGACTGTTACTGTGTTAGTTGTATCAATATATATATGCATGTTCAAAAGTAGATGATAATACACTTAGTGTGCCACTTGAGGGCAGTATACACATAACACAATCCTGTGTCACATCACAGTGGTCACATATGGCAGTCTCTATGTAAATCAAAACAACATTGACTATGCAAAGCACACAATATTTTCTAATTAGTGAATACATATAATGGCGGGGGGGGGGGGGGGGGGGGCTACCAATTTATATTTTGAGAAAATGATTTCATTCCTTATATATATTGTCCTAACCCACCCACCCACCCACCCACCCACCACCCCTCCCACCCCACCCCAATCTTTAAAAAAAGCATGGGGTTTGGCGCATAATTTCACAGAATTACAGAAAAGTAATGCAAAGCAGAAGTTGAAGGAAACTGATACCTTGGATAATATTAAGTGAATTAGTGCAGGGTAGAAATAACAGCTACATGCAGAGATGTCTTGTTTAACAACAAGAAGGCTAGACACTTTACTATATCAAATATCTACTGTCTAATTTTAGGCACACTTTCTAGTATTGCATTTTTTAACCTTCTGTTTTGATTTGACCTACATTGTATTGTGTTTCATGCATACTAAGATTTTAGCACCATATTGGGTGAAATAACTTGAAATGTAAACATTATATCAGGAAAGAGTCCTTTACAGTTCCGTAGAATTAAATTTCACTAGCTTTGTTATTACATCTCATGTGATATGACCTTGTTTTGTATATTTGGAATGCTTCATGATCACCCAGACTCAAAGCTCACACGCAGTGTTGGATTGTTCAATTAGAAATCACCAAATTCTTATTTTCAAAGCTAATACCGATAGTAAAAGGGTCAAAGGAGATTTATCACATGGATAGTCATCATGGGTTTACAAAACTGTCTACAACACTGCCCTCAGTGTTGGGAAGTGGGATATGTTTCTGAAGATTCAATTTGTCATTTAGATTGTATCATGAAGGAAGAATAACTTTGACTGAAAGTCAATGAATATATTACATAAATATGTATGAGTGAAACACTATAGGCTCCCTTGTAGTCAATAAGGAAAGCTAACAACTATGTATTTCATATATTTAGAGTCCCTTCATCACCACTATTTTTCAAGCCACTTTGCAGGTGTCTGTTTCTGAAGTCAAATCCATGGTTTGTCCTGGAGAATGTATTGGTTATAGTATATCTTAGCAAATCAACTGCCATTTCTCTTCTAGCAATGGAACTTTATGTATCAAAAATTGTTAGGCTGATTATATCATAAGCATAATTTCCAAGGCAGGCATTTCCAGAACTACATTGCATTTTAACCAGGACTTTCAAGAACTTTTGAGGAGTGGTTTTAGACTTTCACGGATTTTTATATGATCCCTGACATCAAATACTACGTTAGTACAAGCATATCATCAACACGAACACATTAATAGCTTTCTAATCATGACAACGTATTGTAATGTATCATTAGTTGGAAGCAGTGCCCAGTATAGGTAATACAGTTTTAGAGAGGGGACTATCATTAGATGCAGCGCCCTCACAGGTAGTTACAGTTTAGAGAAAGAACTTTCATCAGCAATAGCGCCCTCACAAGTCATTACAGTTTAGAGAAAGAACTTCAAAATTAACTAGCGTGCCCTTAAAGGTCATCAAAGTTTCAGTTTCATTAGCTGCAGTGACCTCATACTATAGGTAGTTACAGTGTTTATTAGAAGCAAGTTATTAACAACAACAACCTTACACAAAAATGACAACTGACAACTTTCATAACCACGCTTTTCCTACAAAAAATTATACAACCCACTGCACATTTACTAAGTTTTAAATATTAAGAATGAAAGTAAAAATACTTATACAACTTTTTCTGTCACCCTCATGCATCATATCTACATTTTAATTTCAGAAACAAAGGTAAACATTCAAGGCCTTTGATACCTTTACATTTGTAGAGAGGCTAGGGGTGTGGGGTGAGAGGTCATAGAGGAATATTAATTTTACTATTTTTACCTTCAAATCCATCTGCACATTCACAAGTATAGAAGTCTTCTCCTTGACAGACAGCACCATTCAAACACGGTGATGACATACATGGATCCAATTTCTGCTCACAATTCTGACCGCCAAATCCATACGGACACTGACACATGTAACTTCCATAGTTATTGAAACAAGCAGCATCGTTTTGGCAAGGATTTTGTGTACACTCATTGATATCGGATTCACAGTTAGCGCCCTCGTAGCCGGTGTTTGTACAATCACATGTATAGTTGTCAATTCCATCTTGGCAGATACCATTATTTTGACAGGGTTGACTGTGACATTCATTGATGTTGATATCGCATGTTATTCCAGCAAAACCTGAAAGAACGAAATGTAAATACATAAACTACAATCAGCTGATGAAAGTAGATTACTCATTCAGAAAAACATTAAAGGGGTACAAGCTGAGATTATACTTTTTTTTTGGCATGATTTTTGCTGTGTATTTGAAAGGTACCCGTAGTATTCTTCTTACTGATGTATACTTAACCATTATTGCAATTGACTGAACTCACACCTGGTATTAAGATATAACTTATAAACGATAATGTACTTGATCATACGTATCAAAAGTTGATGAAATCCCTACTATGCGATTAACTGTTCTGAAGGCATGCATCAACATTAACATTATACTAAAATAGTTTAATTCGGGTTTTATATACATGTATTTTCATTTGAGTACAAATCTTACAAACTCACCTGCATTAATTATACATTGTATGTCCTTTCATAAACCTTGTCTCATTCCTGCTTATTACAATAAGGGACATGGTCTGCAACTTGTAGGTATTTTCGTCATTTTTGTTTCCAAATAAAAGGTTATTGACAAGTTACAGACCATGTCCCTTTAATACCACAAGCAAGTAAATGCGCTGATGTTTTTTCCATAGGTTCTAGTAGTTTTTTCAATCTAATTCATTTATACATATTTTTAAAACTATACTATTAAAATTCTTACCTTTTTGACAAGTGCATTGGAATCCATCATGGAATGTATTATTTGTACATAGACCATTGTTTTTACAAGGCCTTGATGAGCAGTAGTCAATGTCAGAGATTTCACAATATTTGCCTTCATACCCTGATGGACATTGACACACTGTATAGTTGGCGTTACCTTCCTCTTTACAAAATCCACCATTCTGACATGATAGTTGATATTCTGGTTTGTCACATAAGGGACCTAGGCGTGGGGGATGAAATAAAACAATCATAAATTACTACAGACTATATTAGTAGTAACTTAGAGTTGAGTGAATGTAAAAATATACTAAGACTTCATTATTTTGTATTTCTGATACTTTCCAAAATATGTTGAAATATACATGGATGACAATAGGGAACTTGCAAACCCACTATGTTGAATGTTGCATCATGGGAAATGTGATAATAAATACTAACCAATTAGTATTATAAACAATATTGTCATATTGTTTGTAACCATGAATGATCAATTCATAGTCACCCTGACCATTGTGGGAGGTTTATTTTATTGGTAGCTCCAGGTTATGTATTACGATAACCACAGGTAATCCCATAGTCCTTTGCATCTGAGCATGCTCAGTCTGGATTGCAAGTTCCCTATTGTACACATTCATCCAACCGGACAGATAGATGAAAAGACAGACAGACAGACAGACAGACAGACAGAGACAGACAGACAGAGACAGACAGACAGACAGACAGACAGACAGACAGACAGACAGACAGACAGAGACAGGCAGGCAGGCAGGCAGGCAGGCAGGCAGGCAGACAGACAGACAGACAGACAGACAGACAGACTTACCCGTATCAACTGAACAGGTATTTCCTGTGTATCTTGATGGACAGGTACATCTGAAAGCATTATTAAGATCTGTACATACACCACCATTAGCACATGGAATACTAGCACACTGGTCTGGATCAGTCGGAACATCTGAAAATCAAAATATGATTATACATATATGTTACAAATTAGATCCCTTTGTGGTTCTGATATGACATGTCTGATATAGTGTGTGTCTGTGTTTTCGTAGCTGTTGTATTATTTTTCATTTGTAATTGTTGGTTTGTTGTACAGTGCGCGGAGACGTAGTGTAGCGTGCTTCTTTAAGAATTAAAATGATAAATAATAATGTCTGTTTGCTATGTAGGGTAAACATGTCAAAATCAAAGTCGAGTCCCATTGTATGTGCAGCACTAATGATTTAAAAGGTACGAGTTTTGACTTGACAAGAATTCAATCAATTATTAATCATAAGAAAGTAGCATTTTCTCGACCACGTTTATGACCCAGTAGTGATATCTGCAATGAATTCTTCTAGTTATACCTCAATGTATTTCTTGTCCAACCATTGTACTCATGAAAATTAGTTATAGTACACAGGTTGATCAAGGTCCGGACATTCACTTTTACAGGTAAATGTGGAAAGTAGAATAAACGATTGTATTTGTTTACTTAAAACTCCCACTCAGAAAAAAATTGTGAAAAAGTCTTAAAAACTTTTAAAAGATTATCACACGGTTCAAACTCCATCTACAATGTAGTACCCATTAAACCTATGATCAATTTTACCTAATTCAATAATTTCCTGGGGGAGGGGGAGGGGGAGGGGGGGGTCATTTTAGGTGTCATATGACACATCAAAGCCAGGACACGTCCCATTAGCATTGGAGCTTTGATATAGTATTTCATACCTGAAATCAATATCTCCTAATTGTAATAGCCGGATTTGAAATATAACCATTCTGTGACTTTTGACCCATATTAAACAACATGACCACTCCATGACCTTTAACCCTTAAAAGTCTTTGTGGGAATATCATTATCAACATTAGTCTAGAAAGTATGCACAATTTATGTTTTGTATTGAAACACTTCACTAGAAAAGGTAATTTGAGGGTAGTTATAAAATTACCTAGACTGAAGAATTCAACATTACATGTATATACATGTATATACTATTACTATATATTAAAATCTCTCATTAGCTTATACATGTAATACACGGTATATGGAGAATACTAACAATTACCAATCTTCCAGTTTAAAAGTTGCATTTTTTGTTTTCATTTGCACATCATTATGTTTGCATAAAAAAATTATCAAAAAGTTAACTATGAAAAATTAGTGGGAGGCAACAGACTGATATTATTCATTTGGGGTGAACAGGTGTTTATTATGATTGTAGGGAACCGACTAGTATGTAAATTAGTGTTTGAGTTCATTGACCTTGTGGTGTGTCGTCATGAACCAGTACTTAGTCTTTTTCAATTTGTTAGGATACATGTTGTAAGAAAAAAACTAATATCCTAAACCCGTTAAACACAAGTGCATTTAATAGCTGACAGATTTTGAAAATATAGAAATCATTGCTAGATAATGTATGCACTGAGTATGTTGTACCTTGCATGTATAAACTGGCAGACAGACCTTGTCAAAATACATTTACATATAGTTATTTGTATAGACGTTTGATTCTAAATGGACATCTGTGCTACCCAATCTGTATTTATTCCCTCTAGAGTCTAAGGACAAATTTTTCTACTGCTGAATTGATTTACTCAACTTTTAACAGCAATACGATGGGGGGAGGGGGGGGGGGGGGTGTTTTACAAAATAAAACAGTTTAATTTGTATTCATGCCATTGTGGGCAGTGCATAACACTTTTTCAATGGATTTATTGGTAGTGTGTGTGTGTGTGTGTGTGTGTGTGTGTGTGTGTGTGTGTGTGTGTGTGTGTGTGTGTGTGTGTGCACTGTGCATTTACAATTGTCTGCATGTGTACATGCATGCATACATGTGCATGATGTGTGTATCAATTCTGCAGTCACACTTCCTATGAAACATACCAATCTGCTCATACACAAATCAGCTATTTCTTTACATGTATTTCCTTCATATATTATTGTTTGTGTTTGATATCGTTCTGAGTTGATGGCCTCTTTATCTTCCTACCCAATTCTACTCTAAACAATACTTGTGGTATCAAATAATCTCTGACCTTGGCATTGGATGTCACAGGTAAATGCTTGAGGATGCAGATTCCACCATCAGATTTTGACAAAAAATAAAATAAAACCAACTTTGAATACTTCATTGTACTTTCAAACTTGATTATCAGTAACTGTTCACATTCTGTACATGTGCAGACTTCTAACACTAGCAAATCTCAAGGGAAATCAGCCACATTTAACTGTATTATACTTTATTCATGTTATTCAAGGCTTTAAAGCTCATATACAAAACGTTATACAATACATGTAACCTTTCACAAATTTTATTCTGTCTACGTACAGTCCAAAATTGTTTATTCCATGACAAGCTTCATTTCACTTTATAGAAAAGATAAAGGATATCATGATCAGACAAAAACAGCAACTGAAAACAATAATTATGACATTCACATGGTCTCTGTTGGGTTTAATATCTAATTTCAAAAGGCAGCCAATGGCAATGCTTGGTAAATAGCAAGTTGAAATCAATATAGAACTCCTGGTTTTTCTGTCTATGAAATACAAATACAGCTATAAACCTAGAGAAGTCACAGTACAAGAATACCCAACACTTTTTTCGAATTATCACAGTTCAAACACACCCAGAATTTAGCTTTAGTATTAATTTGGAGGATTGCAGGAAAAAACTTAACTAGTTGCTAGACAACTAATTGTCACATCCATTTTCTCACAAAAAATCATTGGTATAAAATGTGTATGTTCAAATACTGTTGTTGTAAATTTAACTTTGTGTAATTAAATGGGAATAGTGTTTCAACTGGGTTTCATTTCTATGAGCTGTGTTTGCCATTTTACATAAAAAATAGTTCTTTTGGTTGTTTTTCATTTTATTTCTTATCTACTGTTATTTTATTTTGTTTTTGAATTCCTGAAAATGGTTCCTTTGTGCAGGACCGAAACATAGAAATTAAACTTTTTTAAATTCAACCTCATTGGGAGCAAGTTCTTATCATTTCATATCGATCTTGTACATGTACCAACATCCTGAAAGTCTGACCTCCCTATGAAGCATGTATTCTCTGTAGTTGGACTCAACTTCACTTATTTAACAAACTCAACAGAGTATCGTAAATAGCATTGGAAATATCGGCGTAAACCACAGCCTCTTTTACGGCACTGTCCAAGATATACATATTTACATTGATTTTCAAGAATGACTGCATACTTCTCAGTAAATTTGGGCATGAACAAAATAATGGAACAGACTGATTGCCAAAAAGGAACAGAGGAATGTTTGCCAGAAAGGAACAGAATGTTTGCCAGAAAGGACTGAAACTGACATACATACATTGTAAACATCAGCATATGAACGACAAGAATACGCAACACTGCCTGCCATAAAAATTGTCAAGGGCCTGAAAAAATGTTACTTTTAATTGAAAAGTTGGTATTGAAATGTGAATCCTTGAGCCACTTGTTGAGGTGCTAAACTAGTCAGAAATTCGAAATATTTGTGTACTCATTTTTACGGCAGGTATAAACATTTTATAACACTCTTCCCACAATCACCAGTCTATAACCTCCAATCCTGGTATTCAAACCAGAGTAAAAACTTAAAATCATTTATTCATATGCAGAACAGGTGTATAAACTTTATCCCGTCTTTCAGTGACATAAAAGCCTGGAAATTCCAGTACAACAATAGTTATTGGATGACCTCAATGATGGCTATTTGTAATCTAGTTTATTGTGTGAGCCTAAGTGACAAAGTAACTGTGACTGATTGTTGTAGTGGCTGCATTCACTTTTGTTGCTATTTCATTCAGATGTGTATTCTCTATTCTTTTACATGTAACATCAGAGCTGTGTGAATGCGTAATGGGATTACCTTACATAGACAGGGTGGTTGGTTGATGTGAAAACGTACAATCCATGTAAATCTGTTTTTTGTTGTCATGTCACAAGATTGATGGATTTAAAACTGTGTCAGTCTGATTTGCTGAACTGTGGGATTCACACAGTCTTGTGTTTGTTTAACAGAGTGGCATACAATGTAGTGTTTATGAAAAGTAGGGCTGGTGCAGTTACTATGTATGTTCAGACTACAAGTGTGAGTTTCACTCTGTGGCAACACAAAGTAGTAAAACTAATAAGCTAGATTTGGGTGACACTAAACGTGCTGTACTATACGCCAACGAAACAACTGTACAACTTATACAGATGCATTCAGGATAAAAACAATTTATGATCCATCAATTAGACTGTCCACAACACTGGATCTGCAACTGCGCTAGCTCTCATTTACTATATGAGAGTTAGCACAGTCACAGATCAGCATCATGGACATGCTAGCTAACAGATCACAAACAACTTTTATCCTGAACTCACCCAACATGTACATTTGAACCTATTTTTTTATGCATCCATCTTATGGTACAAATGTAGAATGCACCTCTGGAACAAACTGCCTGAAAATCAGAGTTCTTCAATTCTCTCTAAATTTTCAAGTTGCTAAATGAAAGTTTGTTTTGTAATTATAAAAGAAATTTAGGGGTTCACTATCTTGTTTTCAAAGAAATCACCAATCTTTTATTTTCCCATGGAGTAACACAATATTCGCTGGCCATACTGGATTCTCTCAAACAGCTAAATTTGGATATCATTTTAACCTATCTCTCAAAAATTAGTACAGTGACCTCAGATTTTTCTTTCGTGATTTTAACAGAGAATAGATTAGGGTTTTCTAGAACAAGGTATCAGTGAAAGTTTACAGAGTTTAGTTCTAAGATTCATTCTACATTAAATAATATATACATGCTGTTTCTTATCTTGAAGGGTAAATTAATTCATTGTGTTCATCATTATGTTATTTTATTCATGATTTGAAAAATGTTGTGAAAAAAAAGTTTTCATATCATGTGTATACACATCATCCTCAGCTCAAAATGTTGATCAAATTATACACTTACCACATTCAGGTTGAGTAGTTAGCGGACATTCTCCCCACACAACATTTTTTGAAGATAATGCTCGACTTAGTAATACTGATGGGCCTTCGCTTATACATCCTGTAAAATAATCCACGTAGTTGTCTCCATCTCTCACAGCACCGATATGCATTCCGCTATCAACTACATCCAATGTCAAAAAATAACTATTTAATCCATTCTCCATGGCAACAACAGTTTCATAATTTCCAACAGAAAGTGAAACAGTACCTAGTCTGTACTGCAGATTAAGCGTATACCATTGGTTATTGTTTAGATTATTCCCGAGGTATATATCCGAAGTAGTTGACTGTAGTGTTAGGGAGAGTAACAAACTCCCGTTATTTTTATCAAGTGCAATTTTAATACTGTGTACTGGGTTGAGTTGTTTTTTCTGGTATAAAAGTGTTCCTCCCTCACAAGTCCTAAAACTAAAGCTGGTCTGGTTTCGCATATTTACATAGGAGTTCAAAAGAGCTGAACTGGTGCCGTTGAAGTAACCCTCGCCAGCTGGGCTCTGACATAGTCCTTGCCCTAGTAGACCTAAAACACAGAAAACAAACAAACATTAAAATATAACACTAAATAAAGTTGTAACTATCAATAATAACAATTATGTGTCCATTTCTCTGCAAAGGGTGCAGCTATACACTTATTATCACCCTTGGCATAGACCTATAGTGGCACAACAGCCCTTGATTATCTTTAACAAGAAAGGGAACATAAAATCTGTGCAGATTGTGAGAAGCACAGGATTAAGTTCCCAAAATTTTTTGAGGTAACCATTCATACAACTAGGTTAACTGGGACACAATGATGGCTCACCATTCAACTCTGTTAACGTAAGGTTTAATTTTAGTCATTCACTTCAGAAACAAATGACAGTGACAAAGCTAAAAATTGCAACTTGCAGATTCTGAGTCAGCTTCACTAACTACATGTATGCAATAGTTGTGAAATTAACTTTAATTTGCCAGGATGTTTGACCATCATGAGATACAATGTATGCATACCAGCAATGATATTTCTTGATCATTAAGCATGATAACCAGTATGCCCTTTAAGCCAATTTGATGCACCGCTGACGCACACAATTTCTTGTGACGCACCAACATTTGGTGTTCCCCTATCTTTTACAACTTGTAGTGACTCACAAGAAATTCCAGTTTTTCTCATTTTGACTCACAACAAAATTGAACTATCATTAGAGGGCACACTGATGGTAACACATTAATTGCAATCATTGACTACTTGGTACACAATGATATTTCCACTTCTGCATTGCAAGTATCACCAACACTCAATGGGCAATTGGCCAAGATGGACTTTTATCATCTTTCCAATGTCTATATCAATACATTAAAATGTCAATTGAAAATATTTCATCAAGTCTTTTTTTTTTTAGTTCTCTACAACATTTTCACAATAATATCATATTATTTTATCTTATTTATTTTGTTTTATTTTATTTTATTTTATTTTATTTTATATGATAAATACTGTGTATTCCACTCATCATATTTATTTTATGTTTTTGGAGTGTTCAACGCCTATGAACTTTCAGGATTATACATATATGTATGGCACTTTACAAGTGTTTTTATTATCATCATTACATGTACAAATTATTTATTAAAACTTCCATTTTTCCCTCTTCAAATATCGCGGTCAATAGGATTAATTCTCTTAACAGGGAAGAGAATTAATTAAGAGAGGGACTACGTCATAACTTGTACAACACTGTGAGTAGGAAAATTCCTCCACGATCTTCATCCTCACATGACAATTCTACTCCGTCAGGTGTCACCAACCATCTGTCATTAGATTATCAGTTGGCCTGAAGAAGCATCCAGGATAGGACATGAAACTGTTGCCAAAAACAACAGCTAATCCAGTTGGATAAATTATACATGTAATAATATTAATTCATTATTAATTTCATACCTGGACCATTGAGAACATTCATAGACATATCCCAGTCAATGACCTCTTTGTCTGACAGCTAGGAGACTCTTAAAACATACACACACCAAATTATGTCTCATAAAAAGTAATTATCGTGATATTGATAATTCCAACAATATGGACAAATAGAACAATTCATCATTTTCCATCAGTCAATGGAAACCTGATTAAAATACACCCACTCTGATGAACTCATCAAAAATGAATCAATTGAACAATAACATAAACAAGAAAGGGACAAACTATGTAATTATCAAAGGACCTGCTTTGATATATACCACACAAAGGATATGAAGATGTAATTTTCTATAGCTGACTAAATTTGTGCACCGTTCAGTCATATGACATACAAATGTGTATGACATACATGTATCACTTAATTCAACATTCTTTATATATGTACTACATGTACCATGCACAAGCCAAGTTATTGCATTTGCACAGAAAATATGGATTACAACAATGTATACACCCTGGTCTATGGCATATATTAATGGGCATTTTAGCAATTTTCAGTGAATATACTTAGATGTTATTTCCCCAAATTTTTCTTGTTCAGCCAATTGGAAAATACAAGTGACCTAAGGGGTCTTTGTCAACTCGTAGTGCCAAAACCCTTACGTCACGAGTATTTTCCTGCTGAATGAAGAAAAATATTGGAGAATAACAATTATACCAGCGCCAGTAATATCAAGAAAAATCGGGGGAAAGTAATGACAATTTTGAACAATTTGACTCATTTTTCGAACACAGCAGGAGCAACGATGTAGACACGCATTGTTGTGACATAGACATGCATTGCTATGACGTAGAATGACGAGAGGCATATAGTCAATTTCCATATTTTACATTGAATCTGGCCTTGCGCACAGTAGAATGTTGGTTATCTTAAATTTAATATTCCAGTTACAGCTAGTACACTTTTATGGCAGGCAATACAGAGTAAACTAGAAAAACAACATGTATGAAATATAAATCATTAACACTATAACAGGAAATTCTTATTTGGTCAGGTCAGTGTACGTATAACATACATGGATATGAAACTGATCATCTAATATTACATGTTTGAAGCAAATATGATAAGTGTTAAGGTCATGACCCTGTGACCTAGGTCATAGTCTGCCTGAAATGATCTGAACCATAGTCCCTCTATCATAATTCATATCAAGCTGTGTCTACATGAGGGGGGACTATAGACTGTCGACAGTCGCTCGCGCCTTTTTTGCCCAAAGTTTTATCTAAACTCCGATCCCGCGCAACACTAGTCTAATCGCAAATTGAGGGCCGAAGGCCCGAGGTCGAGGGCCGAAGGCCCGAGCTTGGGCCTTCGCAATACGGCCCTCGATATCAGTTTGCGATTATACTATTACTAGTGTTGCGCCGGACCGGAGTTTAGATAAAACGTAGGGAAAAAGGCGCGAGCGACTGTCGACAGTCTAGGGGGACTATTAAATTTTGTTGAAATGTAATAAGAAATATTTCACATATTTGATCATAAATATATCAAATGATTGCCAAAATCAACATAAAAGATTGTCCTATGGAAAAGTTAATATTTGATTTTTTTTTTATCATTCAGAGAAGTGTGCATCTTACTAAAAGACATTACTATTGGCTTACAAAGTTCCAAACCTTTAATAATGCTGTTCATCTGCCAATTGGAAGTCATTTCACTTAGATTATTGATTTGAATTATTGCCTGTTGACAATCAAATGTACATCTATCTTATCTCACATGTTATAAAATAGAAATTATATTATATCATGCTACTATGCGCCATTCTGATTGGATAATAACTGTGGTAAAATCCCATTTTACCACGGCTGGCAGTGGTAAAATGGGCCCCTAAACTAGCATATAAATAGTACATACAAGCTGAATGTGTTCGTTCTTATACCAATAAGTTAACACTTCCCCCAGAGTAAAGGTGTGTCAGGTATCCTGTACAATAGTTTGGGTTACAGTAGTCCAAATAATTCCACTGATGACCTTGCGATCGAAAGCAACGATCGATCAGTGGCTTCAACATCACTGATAAGGTACAAGTTCTCCCCATGCAACGAGCCGTCTCAGCGTCCTACTCTCGTTACGCGTTGAATCAAGCAACACCGATTCAACTTTTAACCATCAGTCAAGGTGCGTCAGGATTATTTCGAAACTGTACATTTTCAGGTTCGGTCAATGTTCAATTTGTTACCCATTAAATTAAAGTAGACTGTGTAACGTCGCGTCTCTGATTTACTGTCTCGCGCTTTCTCCGATTCAACGCCGAGACATCTATTTTTAGCAGTGTACAAGATTGTATTGTTCTTATGAAAATATCCAAACAAAATTGTTACTTTCTTTGACCTCTTGCCCCCTTTTCTTTGTTGCTAGTTTTCAACGCGTTTTCGTTATGCATTTATATGATGTAAATAAAGTAATTTATCAATGTAATGCAATGCATTGCAATGCAGTGTATGGTTGTGTTCATGCAGTGTGTGTGGGGGCTACATGATCGTATCCACGCATTAAAATATGCTCGTTCCCGACGATCTATTACCGACGATCTTTTTCTGTACGTGCGAATTCGCCTTTTCGGGCATATAAATAACCACAGAATCACATTTAGAAGAAATATACACACATTTTGATATAATATAATAGCAATAACTCCCGCCGAAGGCGGGTATACACTCGAATTTGGTACAATTCGCTCCATATAGCACTCGCCATTCGGCTCGTGCTATATGTCGCGAATTGTACCAAAATCTCGTGTATCACAATATATGTAGTATGTATATATGGTGTAGGGACAAAGTCTTGCATACGCATGGCTTTCTGACTTGACATACTGATACTGACAAACACCGTCAGGCCAGATAGTGAAGTCTCTGGGCTACATGTAGCTAGTATATGGTGTAGGGAAAGAAAATGTCAAATCCAAACCTTAGAGCTATGTATGTTATATTATATATACATTTGTATTTGATTTCAAAATTGGATACAAAGGTATGTTAATGCTTGTAACTAAGTAGATGAGCTTATTAACGGGATTATCTGCCAGTTAGGGGGTCACTTCTTGGTCCTCACATACATTTAGGATATAGAAAAGAATGGATGTCCTGCAGCTGTGACTCTTTCAATTTAGACTCAGAGTACTTCATGCTTTCTTGTCAACTTAGCAACTTCTAGCTTGAAGAGTTTACTTGTTTTGAGTCATTTCCTCCAGCTGCCTGCAGCTCAGAATGTCCCATAGAAACATACATGTATGTCGTAAGTTCAGAGTACTGCTTTCTTGACAACTACTTCTAGCCTAAAGAATTTACTTGTTTTCAGCTGGTGCTTGATGCAAAATTGGCATAACAGTTTTAGAATGCCCTATAGCATTGAAAACTTCTGTTTAAAGTATAAGTAACTTCTTGACAACCATTCATTTAATCTACATAGCCAAAATAATTTACTCCTAGTCTAGGGGCTATCCATGGGTTCAAATATCAAGATCTCTCTTCAACCCACGAGAAGACATTCTAGGCTACAGACAGCCTCTAAACAATAAGACTAAGTAAATATTTCTTCCTTTCATCGTTAAATTTAGAAATTATAGTTTGCAGTGATGATTGTGGAATTTCAAAACATCTCCCTCTACTGTCTTTCGGAATAATGTCAAATCCACTGTCGATTGCAAAGATGCATATACTTGGCAGGCTGGGGCCATTCGTTGATCAAATTCACCCACAACCACTTTTGCAGCAAACCTTTCAGTTTTAAGTACCACCTTCTTCAGAATTAAGAGTTAATAATTTAATCAATCACTTCATGTCCACATAATTTTCTCATTTGAGCTATTCTTGTGTCGAAATGACCAACTCTCAGATAGTCTTATAGCAACCAATCTCTTGGTTCATAGAGAACTGAATTTGTTCCAGACTGTGAAGTGTTATTATCAAACTACTTGAACACTGGTACTGTTTGCTGAAGTGTGACATACTTGTTTAGGAAGCACTTGTGGTCGTTTTTGTGCAGGTCAACCATGGAGTGTTTTCAACAGTGAATGGGGATACCAACCATAGTGTACACGAGTAGTCTTGGTGATATGACTGCAGGATCAGTGTACCCGCTAAGCCAATTTGATGTGCCACTGACGCACACAATTTCTAGTGATGCACCAATATTTGATGTTCCCCTATCTCTTACTATGTGGTGACTCACAAAAAAATGCCAGTTTTTGTCATACTGACCCACAACTATAAAAACTGACTATCATTAGAGGCCTGGTGCACACTGCTCAGGATTGAAACTTATCGAAGTGGAATTTGAATTTAATACTTCAGACTGATAATAACCACACATATTTTAGTTGAATACCCAAAGGTAATACATGCTTGAACTGCTACAACAACAAAAAATGCAAATATTTGATGTCTATTTGCAGTTGTTAATTTTTGCAACCAACAATGAGTTATTGTATATATCCATATTACTATCAACCATGTAATAAACTAATAAAGTGATAACTTTGGGCTGTTTTGTTCTCATACTGCAGAATGTTTTCAAATATATTAAAGTTTTCATAAAACAACTGTTTACATGCACATGTTGTGTATCTTGTAATAATTTTTATGATTTATATTTCATATAATTTCAATGAATAATATCAGATACATTATGTATTTACATACAAAGAGAACAATTACTAAAATTGATATAAGGAAATCAGACAATGAAAGCAACTGGTAGCTTTGGTAGTGAAACTGTAGTTTCTGACTTGAGAAATCACAACTGCATTTTTAAGTTGTCAGACCTTGAGGCTTTCATGGTTGGACTGCCAGGACAACAGAAACATGTCTTTGAAATGCAAACATCTTGTTTGTTGCTGCTGCTAACTTTCCCAGTCAACCATTTTTGAGTTTGCTTTTTCTCTATAATTGCTGTTGTTATCAAAAATTACAGAAGTGGGAATAAGGCTGCTTATTAGTCTGTAAGATACGTCGTGCCATGCTGTTCCGCCCTCACCGCCCTCCTCCGGAGGGTTTGACCAATGTGTGAGGGTGCCCCGTCACGACATACCTTACAGACTAAAGACTGTTTTGTTTCAGCAATCAACAAAACATATCAACTCCTTACATTCTATAAAGTAACTATTTTTTGTCGACATATAATTCATATCATCATTATTTATTTTTCATGTGTGTAATGATAACGTTTTAACGATATCAAATATTACAAACATCAGTTTGGTTAAAACATAAAATTCAGACAATGAAAGTAATTTGAGATTTTGGTTTACACTTCTAAGTAGCCACGGCTGCATTTTAAGTTGTCATACACCCTCAGGCTTTCATGCTTGGACTGCCAAGATGGCAAAAACAAGTATTTGGTGCTGGTGTCCTGAGAATTTCCACATCAACATTATCATAGCCAGTCTGTGATTAGCAAACACGCATGTATGTGTAGTCACTTAGTTTATCTATTGCATCCCTTTTGTATCTGGGGCTCACGAAGATTGTTAGTAGCAGCACTAACAAAAAATTAAAATACATACACTACTAACAAAGACAAGTAAAAACATATACAGGAACAAAATAAACCAAAGTGAGGTAAGAAGATTGATAAATGAAAATAAAAATATACGCTTCAAATGTTAGTTGTCAGAAAATCTAACTTGCCAAATCTAACTTAGTAAAATTCTAGCTGAAATGTCTGAAGGAAAAAATTTCTATTCACCAAATAATTTTAATTCATTTTTTTACAGTAATAGTTACAATTTAATTTTCAAGAATGTATTTTTTTTTACTTATCAAATAATTTATCAAATAAGGTAATATTTTTGACTGTAAAAAGAATTATAAAAAAAAAGCAAAAAAATGAAAGTAGTCGCTGTTTTACACCACAGACGTGTCTTGTTACTGGGTTATATAATTTATTGGTTGAGCTAATGACATGTGGCAAATCATATCAATGCTACTCACCAGGATGATTTGATTTATATTACAATGTAACTTTTCTAAGTATACATACATGTACATGTACATTGCATACTTTCATCTGAATTATTTGAATTCTAAATTATTAAAAGTTTTTTATTCATCTGGTGTTTTACTACCCTGCAGTACAAATGATATCCTCAACAACACAAAGTTCTAGTTCATATGCCAAGTTCATGTTTGTAAGTCAATACATTGCAAAAGATTGATAAATGTGTTAAGTCTTTGTTACTGTACGTAAAATAACAAACTTTTTTACACACTTTTTAGCTTTTTGCAATGTCTTGAGTTACAAACATGGACTTGGACAATGTTGTTTCACATTGATATTTCAAGTAGGAAGCCAAAATAAAACTGTTTTATAAATCAAAATGCCACAATAAATACCCAATCCTCATCCATATGGCCACTTAATAAAAGTTACATAGTTCAAAAAAGTTGAAAAATTTTGGGATGAACTCTGCTGTCAAGCCCTTAAATTGTGTGTGATAAATATAATGAATTTGAATAGACTGTCGAAGAACAAAACAATATAGCACAGTTAGTATGCACAATGTAATAAGAATCACTTCGTTCCAAAATGGATATTTCTTGAAAGCCAGACCACACTGTTGTGCTGATGGAACAAAACATGAAGTCAAGTGTTGCTGTAAAGAGACTAGTGATTTATTAAGACAATGAAATGGACCAGAACCACCTAGATGATCAGGAATGAATCATGGCTTGAAATTAACAGTTGTCCTGTGTCCACAGACATGGGGCTACCATAAGTTGCAGCTAGTAGCCCACTTCAGCTACCACTGATTACGCAATGCTGTAAAGGATGATAGATTTATAGACTTGTAAATATTAACACACATATTTCCAAAGAGGAACTCTGTTTTTAGTTCAGGATATCGTATATGGGACTATTGGTCACCATCCATGGGCTACCACTTTCTGAAATTGGTAGGTCAGTGGGACTACCAAAGGAATAAAAGCTAATTTCAAGCCCTGTGAATGGAATTATTTATCTTAAAATTCCTTTTGGTTCCAATGTTTGAAAGGTAGAATATTATTTGTTCCTCCTTCTGCCTTAGAAGACCTTCAATTCCAGAATATAAAGTCCTTAATAACCTGCCTACTGTCCTTAACTCTCACTATATATTCTGGCGACAAAAATAACAAAAGTTCAAATCAAATACCTACAGAGGCCTTTGATCAGTTAACATAAAATCCGGCTATCTTACTGTTTCACCACATTATGTCTGCATTCACCTATTTTAAATATGAATATAGGTAAATGAAGGCCATAGGAATAACTTTTTTTGCTAGTGTGGATATCAATATTACAATACAGTCATATCAAAATGTATTTGTGTTATGTAACAACAACTAACAAGCGCTGTATGCATACACAAATATCACATTGAAACTACATGTATACAATCCTTCAACAAATAGCTTGAGGGATATTTGTTTACATCCAAACACAATTTTCCACTTGAAATCAGAAGTACATTATATCTATGGGCTTCAGCATACAAATATAAAAATACATGTACATTATGGTAATATTTACAGAGGTTTTCTGAAAACAAATATTTAGTCTTACTTTACTTAATTCTTTATCTATGCATGTTCAATGTCATTTTGAAAAATAATGAGACATTTTCCATCCATACACACAATCAATCAATCATTTTTGGGTCATTTAATTCTATGATTACTACTACCAAACCTAATGGTAATAGACTATACTGATAGTACGTACAGGATCACTCTGTATGGCTTCCACCAGATATATTTATTTGTATGATAAAAGTATAAGTCTATTTTGACTAATCAACATCAAAATTTGAAATGAAAAAATAAAAAAATGAAAATTAAATTAAAAAAATGTTTGTTTGAAATAATTCAATTACATCAAAAGTAGCCCCAAGACTTGGTTATCTAGTTTTAAAATTATCATTTATTTTACTTACTTACTTACTTACTTACTTACTTACTTACTTACTTACATGTACTTACTTACTTACTCACTCACTCACTCACTCACTCACTCACTTACTTACTTACATGTACTTACTTACATGTACTTACTCACTCACTCACTCACTCACTCACTCACTCACTCACTCACTCACTCACTCACTCACTCACTTACTTAACTTAACTTATTTAAAGAGGGTACTCCTTTTAACCGTGAGACTGCTTGCCCAAGGAGTTCTCTTTTGTCACTTACATCTCAGCATACTGTCAAGCCAGTATGTCGAGCCAAGTCTCTGCTATACTATCAAACTAGTATGTCAAGTCAAATAGCCAAGTCTCTGGACTTCATCAAAAGTTGAACCTGACCTATTGTACCCAAACCATACCAGATTATATATAATTTTGGACATTGAATCTTAGAAACAAAATGCTATAATAAGAAACATACTTGATGTGAACAGGCATTTAATAGCAACATGATATTGTCTGTACAACAAAATGTACAGGAGTATCTATAAAATACAAGATAAGATGTCTACAAACTATTTTATTTATCTGATACAAATGCCTGTACATGGTTATTGCATTCGGAACTGATATCAACATATTATTTGTAAAGACTGACAAAAATTTGACATTCAATTACAGTGAAATGAAGACCAAGTTATTTGCAGATCACAAATAAACATTCCTAATACAGGTCAAATACAAGTACATGGACATACATCATGTAAACATACATTTTGATACCAAATCTTAGTAGTGTAGTGACCTTTGACCTCAAATAATATAACTATGTCCTACAATATTGAAATATAAAGATTTTGATCAAAATAAGTTTTGATATATTCTCCAAGTTAACATTAAATTGATATTACATGTACATGTATGGTCATGAGTCATATTTTATCTTAGCAAGGTTCTTTAAACCATCTCATATCAAAACATTTTTTTGTATTTCATTTAATTTTAAAAAGTAAATGGATGGATATGATAGAGAACGTAACACAGTAAATTGTTCACATCTGAAACAAATGAAATGCAATGTTCAATTTATACACAGTTGTCAAGAAAATATAAATAAATAAAATTTTCATGTCGATTTTAAATTTAAATAGGTTCACATAACATTACAATATAAGGACTTATTCATCACATCTCTATCAGATATGAAATCATAACTAACATTTCATTTTTTGAACTAGGCCATGTCAATCAAGTTTATCAAGCTCGTCTTTTAATTATGGACCACACACGTTTCTTGAAAGCGTGTCTAGATTAAACCAAAGATCTAGGATCTCTGATTAAACCCTTTGAAATACACAATGACACACTAACCTTTACAATATATCTAATAATACTTGAATTGTGACTCACAGACAATGAGATACAAACACATACATTGAATTAATAATTAATTTTTAGTCTGGACAATTTCATATATTTGAAAATATTTCAACTACCATATCATATATTATTATAAATTTACATTGTATTATTTATTGCTTAAATATATATGTTGGTCATCCTTCATTGCTGAAAATCATAAATTTTCCTGACAATTTCAAAATTTACTAAATTTCACTAATCATTTGAAATTTTGTGACATTGTATAGAACTTATGATTGTCATGTCATGATGAATATTGCACTGGCAAACTTTCTAGATATATTAAAAGTGAAAACATTGTGTTTATTTTATCCTATTTATCCTCCACTAGTAATCTTTCCCATATACTGTATACTGCCAACCTGTATGACTATATTCCTTAGTGTTTATATTTCCATCAAAAATTTACTAATTTAGATCATATCGTATGATATTTAATTCAGTTTTTTTCACATCGACGTATTTGCTTCTGTATGTTTTAGTTATTTTGAATCTATGGTAATGTCGTTTGTAGTAAGTTGTACAGCCATTATAAGCATATTGGAAATTTCGATGGTCCGAACTTAATTATTTAAGCCTGGGTTTATTAAATTTCACACAATAGCGAAATGATACCGTGTCACACTGAAAGAAAACATGTGACTTTTCAGCTACCGTTTGTGAAACTCGTAGTAAGAACACAATATACTACTGTAATACAAAACATAGGAGTATTATTACAACTGTACTGCAGCAACACGCGACTTTTTGTTTACCACATTTATTCCGTTCCACGCACGGATCGCCTACTGTTCACGCCCATGTTCACGGAATGCGAGGAACTCCGCATATTATTCCCACCTGTATAAGCTGTACCGTATGTACCTGCCGTTCATTATAGATTACTCATACCACTGCGATGTTGGAATCTTTACGTTTTAGTCACGACTTCCTGTCTTGACCAATTAAAGTAACAACAAGTTTTGATTACCCGTCACTGCGGTGTTATTGTTTAACAACTCCGCTACGTTAGCTAATATTCACAAATCCTCAATGGAGATAACGGATTTACGCTAGGCGGAAAAAACTTCACACCCTGTTCACAACTTGCTGTTAATGAACTTTTCAAACTGAAAACTATCGATTCAGGACAAAACTACTTTCGTTACGATACGAAAGTTACGATGTTACTAAACTGGACTACCGTAAATTTAAATCATCTAAGCTAGGGGCAAATGATTGGAATACCACGTACGATCGACTTACCTGTAGCAAAGACAGTTATAACCCAAAGAAACAACATTTTGCTAAAGTTTCTTAAAGTTCTTTCTCAAAGTTCACAAGTCTGCATCTGCTCCTTTCCAGTCATGACGAATGGTACAACATCTTGAAGATTGTTTTGACTTGAGAGCCCCTGACCCCTTTCTCTTTGAGTCGATCAGTTTGATATCGGTCGTTCAATTATAGTCACAATAAGTCACGTGACACAGGTGGGTAGGTCAAAATTAGGGGTCACATTTGCTGTCTTGTCAAGTACAATCTAAAATTAGTGTATGTTAGATACTGGTACTCAAATACTCGGCAAGAAAGGTGTAAATCTAGTCCTAAATAGTTGCTATACTACGATAAGGTACGTTTGAAAGTTCATGGGCGGCAATTTTCAAGCTCGGCAATCATCGTAAATCGTCGGTCTTTCCCGGAAGAAGACAAAATGGCGACGACCATGTTGAGATTACGTCCGTCGTCGAAATTCCTTATCTTTTCACGTTATATTGAAAGTGTCCACACTTCTGGTGAGTGAACATCTGTCTTTCGGTAATGTCATGCATCTGAACGCCACAAAACCGAGGATAACACGGCAAATACATGTGAAACCGTCAAACGTGATCTTCATTCGGACCCCTGCATGCCCTGTGCATGGGCAACGTGCTTGAAATGATTTTGATAACAAGTCGAGTAAAATGTTACCACGCCATGTAAATTTAGTACGTAATCCTGCAGGAAACCCTGACATAACTCTGACTATTTGGAACTACATTTCAACCAAAACAATTGTGCACAGTTAACATCCATGTACATTTAAATATTGATTATAGTAATAATATAAATAAAAATTCAATTGACAAGCAGGGTACATTGGTCATTGCAATTGGTAGTATCATGGTGGGTTATACTTCCGTGGTAGCTTGGAGGAATTATACTGTCAGTATAATTCCTCCAAGGTGGTAGTAGTAATAATTTGAATGGCATTGATCTGCTATCAAAAATGTATTACCGGTATGTACTTCTCATTAACTCAACACACACACACATATGTTCATATATATATATAAATTATTAATCTGTGTTATTGTTAATCCACATCCTAGTTGAAATATATTTGGACAATGTCCATCTACATAAAATGTACATGTAAGTTCTATGTACATCATACATCATGTAATGTATAGATTCCTCTAGTCTAAATGCAACCCGTGGCATCAAGTCGTATCAAGTGGGATCTTAACATTCTAGTCCACAGATAGCATCAAACTAATATTCCTCCTACTTCAGTTAGTAAATTTTGTAGAAGCAAAGGCAAAATACTAACCATACAATGCACAGAGTAAACATCATACTTGTATACATGTATGTTGATGCTTTGCTGTGTATAATTCTGTGTTACAACTTCAGACATCAGACAATGGATAACAGAACCTGTTAGTATGTTACAAATGGGGGGGGGGGGGGGAGTCCACAAATTAATTGGATTAATAACATTTTGCACAGCATGTTGGAAATACATGTACAGAGACTTATATTACACATTAATACAGTGCATTTAGTATAGTGTATGATGATATCACAGCCAGGTAATACAATCTGGGTGGAATAGATGACCTAGAATAGTTTGTGCACACAGATGAAAATAAGATACCAGTATGACTTTAATTCTTACTGTTTTCTTGTACTTTGAGTCATTCTACAATGAGAAGCTATTAAAAGGGTGTTTTTGTAAATGTCTTGGGAACCTTGATAACGGGGGGTGGGGGGGGGGGATAAAAAGACAGGACAAAATTACTAATGTATGATTTACATATAGCTTGTATACATATAATAACCATAATGAAGTCAAACCCTGTAGTATTAATATTATCCTTCTGTTTATTTCCTAGGTGTTCTACACAATCAGAACATGATGCGCTATTGTACTGGTAGGGTGATTGCTCCCACACTACAGAAAATGTGCTACTCGGTCTCTGCAGCAGAGAAACCAGAACTCAAAACAGATATTGGCAAGTATTATAATATATATATACACAAATGTAGCTTCCACAGAGTTTAGTATTGCTATCAACTTTTCACTATTGCATCATTTTTTTAATGTAATTATTTATTATTTATTATTATTTATAAACGGCAATGCATCCACTATATGGGTTTTCATGCAATTGCAAAATATAACAAATACAAATTTAAAATACAAATATACGTGACAGATACAAAAAATTATGCAACAATATTGAACACCGAGAGGAGTGGGAGAATGCAGAAGACATTATATTGATGAACTATTTGCAACGATGCATGCCCTGTATCTGAAGGATTGGGAGTGGGTTTTCGGAATGTGAAATTTGGTCCTTAAAATTAAGTTGTATTGATGAACGGTATCATTATCAGTATTGTCATTCATCACAGGTTTTATTTTGGCCTTTTACTGTAGTACAGTCAAACCTGTCTTAGCGGTCACCCTGACAGAGCGGCCACCTTCTCTAAGCGGTCACTTTGTGGCAGTCCCATGCAATTTTACATGTTAATGACACTTGATAGAACAACCACCTCTTTAACACGGTCAGCGGCCACCTATTACCGGCCCAATTTGGTAATTATACCGTGTATAACGGTCGGTATCTTTGAGTTGAAACTCTCAATTGAAATAGAAAGTCGTCAGAGGTTGTCAGATGTTTTGTTTTATCGCCGTATCGGTGTGAAAACACACACCGTCTTTGGTTAACAATAGGCACTGCACTACGGAAACAAGACAATGACGTAGTTCGTTCATGTTATTCACTATGGCCACACTGTGGGCATCACCCGGTAACATCAAACAGGGTGACCGTACCGCCAATAGACCCACAGTAATGTCAATGATACCCGTTTAACACTTGCTGCAGTGCCGAAAGGAGTCAGAAACTTTACCGTATATAGAAACATCGAAGTACAGTTGACAGGTCGTAGGTCAAAGTGCGTCATCACGTAACACGTGAACCACAGTCCCTCTGTGCGTGAACGTAAACAAAACATCAATGGCGGCAACTGTGTTTCGGAGCGAGAGCTTCGTACATGTACCATTCTATGCTTTTGCATCGTAGCTATCACGTCGTAACAAATTGTATCGCAGCATTATTTACCATTTATCATCGAAATCATGGCGAAGGCTGTTCGGAAGACGTTGACTTTGAACGAAAAGGTCGAGATTATCAGTCTGTACAAAGCGAGTGGTTGTTCTGTTGGCTCACGCAAACTGGCTGAGAAGTATGGTGATGGGCGTACCCAGATACTGATCATAAAGAAACGCAAGTCTGAATTTTTGGAGGAGTTCGAAAGCAACGCACCAGGTGATCGTAAAAGAAAGATTTGAAAGACGAAAAACTGTGTTACATAAATTTGTAATTGGACTAGACTATTCATGATTGATATTTTTCACAGAAACTGCAAAATTACTTCTAGAATGTATGCAAAGCAGAGTTGTCATTGAATTGTAAATACATGTACATGTATTTTTGATGTGAGATTAAATAATTAGTTTTTAAACCCTTAATATTATGTTGTATTTAGTTTGTGTCCCCACTTCTCTTAACTTCTAAATGTTTTGGCCACCTGATTACAAAAACAACCAACCCTGTACAGAAAGGCCACCTCTCTATAGTGGCCAGATTTTGTTAGTCCCTTGGCTGACCACTATACACAGGTTTGACTGTATTAGAGAAAAATATCAAATTAAGTCAAAAATATCATTTGTCTGCTTGAGAAAACAAGACAAATATCAAATGTGAAAAAAATCTATTTTGGTTAAATATGCAAATTTTATATGACCATTTAAGTGTTTTGACTGTAATTATAGCGATTGTGATGGCGAGAATGACAGTGATGACGACAACAAATTTGAATTTTCATCCCTAAAATATAACCTTCCCTTACAGAAGGTGTTGTATATTAACATACAGTAGGTTCATGAATCATGTTTGTCTTATCAACGTGTGGTTCCATCAAAGGAATCCTGGTTGTCATGATGAAAGTGTCGACTGGCATTTGTGATAGTGATCTTGACTGATTGAAATAGTGAGTGATAACGATGACACAGTGTGTGATGGTTGTCATGGTGATAGCTGACTGTCACCCCTGGTTTGTTGACTAGATGTCAGCAAACAAAAAATTAGCTGTATTATGAGTACAAAATTTTTAACCAAAGCACACAACATACTTTTGATAAGCTTTCACCGCTGAACAGTCTTGTTCACACTATGATAGAGGGCGCTGTTGATAAGCTGAGAGTTTTCAACTGCAAAGTCTTTTTCATTCCATGATAGAGGGCGCTGTTGATAAGCAGAGAACTTTCGACTGCAAACTGTCAGTCTTGTTCACTCCATGATAGATGTTCATTCATTATTATCCTTATTAATTTATTGATGTTCTAACTCAGTGTGTGGTAGCAATAGTTGAAGATTAACGTTAATGCAATTTTGTTCTCGTAGGTAATCAGAATCAGGAGATGAAAATTGAGGATCCATTACATCACCCCGATTACTTCAACGTCGCTGACATGTTCACAATGGAGGATTTATTTAATGCCAAAGTTCATTTAGGACACAAATTAGGAGTGCTGAATCGTCACATGAAAAAGTACATCTTTGGCGTGCGACAAAAAATGTGTATACTTGACCTTGATCAAACTGTGGAGCACCTTCAACTTGCCTTGAATGTGACCGCACATATCGCCTACAGGAAAGGGATTATACTGTTCGTGAATCGGTCCTTACAGTATACGCATCTCGTAGAAAAGACTGCGATTGAGTGTGGCGAGTACGCACACACTCGTTACTGGCAGGGTGGATGTTTCACAAACGCCCTTCTGCAGTATGGTCCAGAAACCAAACTGCCTCATCTAGTGATTCTGTTGAGCACACAGACTAACGTGTTCCAGGAACATACAGCGGTGCGAGATTCTGCCAAGATGAATATTCCGACCATCGGGATTGTAGATAGCAACAGTAACCCAAACTTGATAACGTATCCGGTTCCAGGGAATGACGATACTCCAGAGGCAGTGGAACTCTATTGTAAACTGTTCAAAGAAGCTGTAATGAGAGGAAAACGGGCAAGGAAAGAGAAAGACGATAGTGCGAAAAAATTGGCTAATGAGCATACCCTTTGAAACTGAAGGATATTGGGGAACTGTCTCAGAACAAAACATATGCTGAAAAGGCAAAACTATTCCTGTACGGAAAAGGATTTCAGGTCATTTAACATTAAAATGTATCAAACAGTACAAAGACCAAAGGCAAGTAGTTCTATGTATGTTTATCATACCTTACATAATGAGACCAAATTAGACCAATGCAAAATAGAGGACAATAAATGAAGTCCTACTTTTGTCTTGAACATGTATGTGTATCAAGAAATTGTGTTTTTGTTCAGCTTCTATGAAAATCAGAGACAGTCCTTAGAGCTCGACATTTTGGAAGAGTATGATGCCCTCACTTCAGTCCCCTATTTTGATACAAGAATGGACCATTCTTCAATAGTGAGCTAAGTGATGGGACAAACCAATGTATATACATTAGGATGGAAAGCGTGACTATGTATGTAATATAGAATGGCATCACTGTTTGACGTGATTAAATTTCTAGAAAAAATAATCTTGTATGTCTCCAAGTGTTTATTGTCATGTGATATGTAAAATGATTGTGAAGTGTATGACTTGTATGAATGTATTCATGCTTCTATGGGTTAATGTGAAGTCATATAGAACTGGTACACATTCATGGTTTCTTATGGTATAAAATATGTATGTTCATGTGTGCCCCTCTCTGTACTATGCCAACTCTTGTTAAAATTTATTTAGTAAATTAAAACTGCTTTTTTTTCCTATCTTGACGTGTGTTCTATCCATGACGTACTGTTAATTTTTGTACGTGTCGCATAATTTAATCTGAATATTCGTCATGCACAGTTTTGTATGACGAACTCCTAAATATATCAATAATGGTGACGTCATTTGCAATACGTCATCACCGTCATCGTAAACATGTCATTATCCATCACCAATTTGATTACCCATGGAAAAAGGCTTCATCCCTATCATACTACCTTGAATAATCAATGGCTTCTATTTTTCATGAGAATACATAGAAGTATCAGGGAACGCTTGGCTTACCATTTAATATCTAAAAAATATTGATGCCAGGATAAATGGTTTACGATATTGCTATTGTGTTTTCATCATGCTGGTACATTATTTGAGAGGACTTTATGACAAATTTTATCATCGTAATATTTACCGGTGTTTTACAACAAATAAACGTAATTAACTGTTTAGACTCGACAGTATTTATCCGAGTTTATCTGATGATAAATTTTATGCTTTCAGTGAAAGTGATAACATAATTTGGTTGAGACTATAGTCCTGCTTACAGACGAAGTATAGATACAAAACTATTAACATGGCCCGAGTAAGCCAGGAAGGAGTGATTAGATGGGACTCATTTCTGACTGCAGAGACAATGTACAATCACAGTTAGCCTACTAGATTCTATGCTCGTTGCTGTACAAATTGTAATAGCAAATCAACGAAGAGCACAGAATCTAGGCTATGCAAACAGTCGGAACCTCAGTGCGTTATCATTCCTTCTCATCGTCGTAAACCTTAGCCTCTTTTACGGCACCTTCAAGACGCACCGCCAAAAGGCAGTGTCGCGGAAGAAATACCAGCCCTGGTTTACGAGAATGCTCCTTCTGCCACAGGGCACTCGGGCTTATTAGTTAGTTATGTTTACGAAAACAAACAAATAAATAAATAAATAAATAAATACCGATAACCATTTCGCATATAGGTATAGTAATTCTTGTAGTTGATAATGATTTGTAATAACTCTCTGTTGATGTTTGTCAGTATTTATTTATTTATATAATATCTATTTGTTGTTTGCCGGTTTATTTACTCATTTTGTGTGTGTGTGTGTGTGTGTTTGTTTGTTTGCTTATTTGTTTGTTTGTTTGTTTGTTTGTTTGTTTTCATAAGCATAACTAACCTCTAAGTCTGAGTGCCCCGTTCTTCTGCAAGCAGGACTATCTGATGCCGTGTCATAGTTCGTCAAATGTTTATCACTTGAAATTTTACAAGGTGTGAACTTTGCCCTATGCGCTGGTCAACGAAACGAAAGTCTGGTGGTCAAAATACTGCTTTGGTAAATGTCGGAAACGCGAACACAATTCTTTGGCAACCTAATACCAAAGCCTGATAATCCTGAACTTTTTTTCTGGCAAGGAACAGTTGTTTAATGTTGTTGATTTTTCAACAAAAATGTATCCACGTAGTTTCAAGGTACATAGGAAAGGGCAAGCCTTCTTCACGCATCCCTAGGATTCACAGCCATAGTCGTGAAACCACTACACCTCTTTACGGCAATGATAGAACAATACCATTTTACGACAGCGGGGAAAGGTTACCCTGGCTTATTACTAAAATGTTTTCAAAACCATGGGCAAAAACAGACATTATTTTATCTATTACATGTATGTTTGCAGAGTCGATTTGAAGCCTTCGTCCATTTAAAGTCCATGTGAAAAGGACTCTCAAATATAATCTGCTAAATATGAAGCTTTGGAAAGTGTCAGATCTTCAACATTCAAACAGACAGACAGACAGACAGACAGACAGACAGACAGACAGACAGACAGACAGATAGATAGACAGACAGACAGACAGACCTATCCACTTACACACGCATAAGTTTTTGTCATACTTTTGAATTACAAAAAAAAAAACATGTACAACTTACACAATTTAAAACGAGACTAGTTTTTCATTAATCATTAAAACAATCTTTTCTTTTAACCTGCGTAAATTTAAAGTTCATGACAAAAGGACTCTCAAAAATAATCTGCTAAAATGTCCGATCCTCAACATTCAGACAGACAGACAGACAGACAGACAGACAGACAGACAGACAGACAGACTCAAACACACCCACACACACCCACACATAAGTTATTGTCATCATACAGTTGAATCACAAAAAAGTAAAAACTTACACAATTGAAAACGACACTAGTTTTTCATTTATAATTAAACCAATATTTTATTTTTCAAACTTGTTCAAACTGACCGGTATCCAAACATCTTCTTCCACGTTTTCCTCACATTGTTGTTTACATACTTCTTGACAACCATACCTTGCCTTCATCCGATAGAACCACTGCAACAGTTCACTTTCTCTTGATCTCAAGAGACACTCATTAAAATAAACATGAGCTTCTCGTCTGTGTAGTGCAATTTCTCTTTCTTCTACAAATTCAATTTTTGACATCATTTTAATTTCATTATCACGAGCAATTCTCTGTCTTATTTCTTCAAGCTTTCCTTCACTCTTCTCAACTTCCCGTTCTCTGTCTCCCATCACCGTCTCTCTTATCTCTATCTTTAGTATCTCCTTCTCAATTATCCGTCTTTCTTCTTCAATATTTCCTTCTCTTTTCTCGACTTCTACCTCTCTAACTGTTAACACTGTCTCTCTTCCAGCTAACTGTAATACCTCCTTTTCCATTCTCTGTCTTTCTTCTTTAATCTTCCCTTCTCCCTTCTCAACTACTAATTCTCTATCTCTCAACACCGTCTCTCTTCTTTCAAACTTTAGTATCTCCTTTTCCATTCTCTGTCTCAATTCTTCAATCTCTTCTTCTCTCTTCGCAACTGCTACTTCTCTGTCTGTTAACACTGTCTCTCTTCCTGCTAACTGTAATATCTCCTTTTCCGTTCTCTCTCTTTCCTCTTCAATCTTTCGTTCTCTTTGCTCTACTTCCCGCGTTCTATCTGTCAACACCGTCTCTCTTTCCGCTAAAATCAATATCTCCTTTTCCATTCTCTGTCTTTCCTCTTCAAACTTTCCTTCTCTCTGCTCTACTTCTCGCTTCCTCGCTGCCAACACCGTCTCGCTTCCCGCTAACCTTAATCTTTCAATTTCGAATCTCTGTCTTGCTTCTTCAATATTTGCTTCTCTTCTATCTACTATTCCCTCTCTATCTGCTAACACCCTCTCTCTTACCGCTAACTTTAGAATATCCTTTTCCAATCTCTGTCTTTCTTCTTCCATCTTTCCTACTCTCTGCTCTACTTCTCGCTTGCTCGCTGTCAACATCGTCTCTTTTCCCTCTAACTTTAGCAACTCCTTTTCAAATCTTTGCCTTTCTTCTTCAATCTTTCTTCGTCTTATCTCTACTTCTCGCCGCATGGTGTCTTTCATATCTTCAACTTCCTTTTCCCTTCGTTCAACTTCTTTCCTTAACCTTCTTACTTCGTTTGCTTCATTTCGTAAACTTCTCTCTCTATTTTCTAGATTAAAAAGAGAATAATTAGTAATTCTTATTAATATTGTCGTGTGCTGTTTTAGTAATGTTCGGCTTTTTATCTCGTTCGTTAATATTATGATAGGTTTTATTTCGAGAATAACCATAAACAATATATAAAATGGTACTTTAGAAAAACAAAGCAAAATAATATATATTATTGTCTTGATATTGGTTCATATATGCCTGAAGACAAGGATGCAATCAGCACTACGCGTCAAGGTTACAATATGTTTTATTATATCCACAGATGGAAATTTGTAAAAGAATGAAACTTGACTTTATACGTGGAATATCCTACTTAATTTGACACTTGTTGCTATGGAAACAAGAACGAGTCACTATATTTAGACACAGTTACCTTATTACTGGTTGAGAAAAGCTTACTGTTAAAAGGTGTTAGTCGATCACAAACCGTGGACAGAGAGCGTCCGGGATTTCATGGAAACATCAGACCACTAAAAGAATTTAGTGGTCCTAGCTTTTTTCAAGTAAGAGCGTGACATGTTGACCGTATAAATGTGTTGCGTTGTTGTACCCTCTATATACTTATTTTTGGCATGTTACGTATAACGTAGACACACAAGAATTGAAACAAAATTTAACATAGTTCTTTGTAAGTGTTGCATTAACTAGCATTGCCAGATACAACAAGCAACTCAGTGGTCCAATCATCGAAACCAAACTCTTGATAAACATCGCAAAAACTTTATATCTTACCTTGATATACTCTCCTAGATACCAATCCAGGTGTGCAAAGGAATGTCTCAATACTCGACAACATGATTATTTCTTCATAGATACAGCAAGAGCAAAAGCCGCAAGCACGTCAGTCTACGTCTAACAGACCGTCTGTGTTAATGTTTGGGAATTCGATCATGTGAAGAACGTCCGAACGATTGCGACGTAGACGGAGACGCGTTCGAACGTCTCAGGTTAAGATCTCGTCGAATATCGCGCGCGCGAGATTACTTCATTACGGTATTCAAAAAGTTATTCCGGGCATCGCTACTGAACAGAATATATCATAAATGTATTGATCAATTGATTGATTATCTTGTGCTAAGTATTAAGTAGTCTATCTGTAAATAGTAGGCCCGTATGTGAAAGTTTTACTTTAGATATAGGCCCTATTTCGGTTTTGTAAAGAAGAAGAACTCCCAAGCAGGGAATGTGAATGTGAAGAAAACTTGGTCAAATTATTTGCACCTTTGAAAGTTGAAAACTGACACCGTATTTTGTACATTTGGTAAAACCATTTATCTCGCTATGTTGTGTCTAAGACCAATACGGCTTTTTCGTATAAATTGGTTAAATGTGTATACTTTTGAAGAAGTATATAGAAGTGTGCATTGTTTTGATAGTGTGCAGGCCTGTATATACTTTTCTGGAAGTATAAATATTGGTGCATTATTTGACAGTGTACAGGCCTGTATATACTTTTCTGGAAGTATAAATATGGGTGCATTATTTGACAGTGTACAGGCCTGTATATACTTTTCTGTGAGTTGATAAAAGTGTGCATTGTTTTGATAGTGTACATGCCTGTATATACTTTTGATGGAGAATATACAACTATGCATTGTTTTGACAGTGTACATACCCGTATATACTTTTGAGGGAGTATATAGAACTGTGCATTCTTTTGATAGTGTACAGGCCTGTACGTACATTTAAGGAGTATGTAGAACTGTGCATTGTTTTGACAGTGTACAGACCTGTATATACTTTTGAGGCAGTATATAGAACTTTGCATTGTTTTGATAGTGTACATGTCTGTATATACCTTTGAGTATATAGAAATGTGCACTGTTTTGATAGTGTACAGGCCTGTATATGCTTTTGAGGTAGTATATAGAACTGTGCATAGTGTTGATAGTGTACAGGCCTGTATATACTTTTGAGGACGTATATAGAAGTGGGCACTGTTTTGATAGTGTACGGGCCTGTACATACTTTTGATGGAGTATGTAGAACTGTGCATTGTTTTGATAGTGTACAGACCTGTATATACTTTTGAGGTAGTATATAGAAGTGTGCATTGTGTTGATAGTGTACAGGCCTATCTATACTTTTGAAGAAGTATATAAAAGTGTGCATAGTGTTGATAGTGTACAGGCCTGTAGATGCATGAATAAATATACCTGTATACAGATATTCACATTTTTTTTTAATTTTAATTTCATTTTGATCATACATCTACCTTTTTTGAAATTAGGATTTTCTTTACTTATTTACATTGTTTTTAATAAAACATTATTTGTTCACATCAAAGTCTTGTTATTTTGGTAGGACACACAGATACACACACATACACACAGACACAGGCAGGCAGGCAGGCAGACAGACAGACAGACAGACAGACAGACAGACAGACAGACAGACAGACAGACAGACAGACAGACAGACAGGCAGGCAGGCACACAGACAGACAGACAGACAGACAGACAGGCAGACAGACAGACAGACAGACAGACAGACAGACAGACAGACAGTCAGACGGACGGACAGACAGACAGACAGACAGACAGACAGACAGACAGACAGACAGACAGACAGACTCAAACACACCCACACACACCCACACATAAATTATTGTCATCATACAGTTGAATCACAAAAAAGTAAAAACTTACACAATTGAAAACGACACTAGTTTTTCATTTATAATTAAACCAATATTTTATTTTTCAAACTTGTTTAAACTGACCGGTATCCAAACATTTTCTTCCACTTTTTCCTCACATTGTTGTTTACATACTTCTTGGCAACCATACTTTGCCTTCATTCGATAGAACCACTGCAGCAGTTCACTTTCTCTTGATCTCAAGAGACACTCATTAAAATAAACATGAGCTTCTCGTCTGTGTAGTGCAATTTCTCTTTCTTCTACAAATTCAATTTTTGACATCATTTCAATTTCATTATCACGAGCAATTCTCTGTCTTTCTTCTTCAAGCTTTCCTTCTCTCTTCTCAACTTCCCGTTCTCTGTCTCCCATCACCGTCTCTCTTATCTTTATCTTTAGTATCTCCTTCTCAATTATCCGTCTTTCTTCTTCAATATTTCTTTCTCTTTTCTCGACTTCTACCTCTCTAACTGCTAACACTGTCTCTCTTCCAGCTAACTGTAATACCTCTTTTTCCATTCTCTGTCTTTCTTCTTTAATCTTTCCTTCTCCCTTCTCAACTACTAATTCTCTATCTCTCAACACCATCTCTCTTCTTTCAAACTTTAGTCTCTCCTTTTCCATTCTCTGTCTCAATTCTTCAATCTCTTCTTCTCTCTTCGCAACTGCTACTTCTCTGTCTGTCAACACTGCCTCTCTTCCTGCTAACTGTAATATCCCCTTTTCCGTTCTCTCTCTTTCTTCTTCAATCTTTCGTTCTCTTTGCTCTACTTCCCGCGTTCTATCTGTCAACACCGTCTCTCTTTTCGCTAAAATCAATATCTCCTTTTCCATTCTCTGTCTTTCCTCTTCAAACTTTCCTTCTCTCTGCTCTACTTCTCGCTTCCTCGCTGCCAACACCGTCTCGCTTCCCGCTAACCTTAATCTTTCAATTTCGAATCTCTGTCTTGCTTCTTCAATATTTCCTTCTCTTCTATCTACTATTCCCTCTCTATCTGCTAACACCCTCTCTCTTACCACTAACTTTAGAATATCCTTTTCCAATCTCTCTCTTTCTTTTTCAATCTGTCCTTCTCTCTGCTCTACTTCTCGCTTGCTCGCTGTCAACATCGTCTCTTTTCCCTCTAACTTTAGCAACTCCTTTTCAAATCTCTGCCTTTCTTCTTCAATCTTTCTTCGTCTTATCTCTACTTCTCGCCGCATGGTGTCTTTCATATCTTCAACTTCCTTTTCCCTTCGTTCAACTTCTTTCCTTAACCTTCTTACTTCGTTTGCTTCATTTCGTAAACTTCTCTCTCTATTTTCTAGATTAAAAAGAGAATAATTAGTAATTCTTATTAATATTGTCGTGTGCTGTTTTAGTAATGTTGGGCTTTTTTATCTCGTTCGTTAATATTATGATAGCTTTTATTTTGAGAATAACCATAAACAATATATAAAATGGTACTTTAGAGAAAAACAAAGCAAAATAATATATATTATTGTCTTGATATTGGTTCATATATGCCTGAAGACAAGGATGCAATCAGCACTAAGCGTCAAGGTTACAATATGTTTTATTATATCCACAGATGGAAATTTGTAAAAGAATGAAACTTGACTTTATACGTCGAATATCCTACTTAATTTGACACTTGTTGCTATGGAAACAAGAACGAGTCACTATATTTAGACACAGTTACCTTATTACTGCTTTAGAAAAGCTTACTGTTAAAAGGTGTTAGTCGATCCCAAACCGTGGACAGAGAGCGTCCGGGATTTCATGGAAACATCAGACCACTAAAAGAATTTAGTGGTCTTAGCTTTTTTCAAGTAAGAGCGTGACATGTTGACCGTATAAATGTGTTGCGTTGTTGTACCCTCTATATACTTATTTTTGGCATGGTACGTAGACACACAAGAATTGAAACAAAATTTAACATAGTTCGTTGTAAGTGTTGCATTAACTAGCATTGCCAGATACAACAAGCAACTCAGTGGTCCAATCATCGAAACCAAACTCTTGATAAACATCGCAAAAACTTTATATCTTACCTTGATATACTCTCCTAGATACCAATCCAGGTGTGCAAAGGAATGTCTCAATACTCGACAACATGATTATTTCTTCATAGATACAGCAAGAGCAAAAGCCGCAAGCACGTCAGTCTACGTCTAACAGACCGTCTGCGTTAATGTTTGGGAATTCGATCATGTGAAGAACGTCCGAACGATTGCGACATAGACGGAGACGCGTTCGAACGTCTCAGGTTAAGATAAGATCTCGTCGAATATCGTGCGCGCGAGATTACTTCATTACGGTATTCAAAAAGTTATTCTGGGCATCGCTACTGAACAGAATATATCATAAATGTATTGATCAATTGATTGATTATCTTGTGCTAAGTACTAAGTAGTCTATCTGTAAATAGTAGGCCCGTATGTGAAAGTTTTACTTTAGATATAGGCCCTATTTCGGTTTCGTAAAGAAGAACTCCCAAGCAGAGATGTGAATGTGAAGAAAACTTGGTCAAATTATTTGCACCTTTGAAAGTTGAAAACTGACACCGTATTTTGTACATTTGGTCAAATCATTTACCTTGCTATGTTGTGTCTAAGACCAATACGGCTTTTTCGTATACATTGGTCAAATGTGTATACTTTTGAAGAAGTATATAGATGTGTGCATTGTTTTGATAGTGTGCAGGCCTGTATATACTTTTCCGCGAGTAGATAAGAGTGTACATTGTTCTGATAGTGTACAGGCCTGTATATACTTTTCTGGGAGTATAAAAATGGGTGCATTATTTGACAGTGTACAGGCCTGTATATACTTTTGATTGAGAATATACAACTATGCATTGTTTTCATAGTGTACAGACCTGTATATACTTTTGATGGAGTATATAGATCTGTGCATTGTTTTGACAATGTACATGCCTGTATATACTTTTGAGGGAGTATAGAACTGTGCATTGTTTTGATAGTGTACAGGCCTGTATATACTTTTGATGGAGTATATAGAATGGTGCACTGTTTTGATAGTGTAAATGCCTGTATATACGTTTGAGGGGGTATATAGAAGTGTGCATCGTTTTGATAGTGTTCAGACCTGTATATGCTTTTGAGGTAGTATATAGAAGTGTGCTCTGTTTTGGTAGTGTACATGCCTGTATCTACCTTTGAGTAGATATAAGCGTGCACTGTTTCGATAGTGTACAGTCCTGTATATGCTTTTGAGGAAGTATATAGAACTTTGCATTGTTTTGATAGTGTACAGACCTGTATATACTTTTGGGGAAGTATATAGAATGGTGCATTGTTATGATAGTGTACATGCCTGTATATACTTTTGAGGGGGTATATAGAAGTGTGCATTGTTTTGATAGTGTACATGCCTGTATATACTTTTGAGGGAGTATGTAGAACCGTGCATTGTTTTTATAGTGTACAGGCCTGTATATACTTTTGTGGTAGTATATAGAAGTGTGCATCGTTTTGAGAGTGTTCAGACCTGTATATACTTTTCTGGGAACAGATAGAAAGGTGGAATTGTTCTTAGTGTGTACATGCCTGTATATACTTTTGAGGGAGTATATAGAACTTTGCATTGTTTTGATAGTGTACAGACCTGTATATACTTTTGAGGGCGTATATAGAACTGTGCATTGTTATGATAGTGTACATGCCTGTATATACTTTTGAGGTAGTATATAGAAGTGTGCATCGTTTTGAGAGTGTTCAGACCTGTATATACTTTTCTGGGAACAGATAGAAAGGTGGAATTGTTCTTAGTGTGTACATGCCTGTATATACTTTTGAGGGAGTATATAGAACTTTGCATTGTTTTGATAGTGTACAGACCTGTATATACTTTTGAGGGCGTATATAGAACTGTGCATTGTTATGATAGTGTACATGCCTGTATATACTTTTGAGGGAGTATATAGAACTTTGCATTGTTTTGATAGTGTACAGACCTGTATATACTTTTGAGGGCGTATATAGAACTGTGCATTGTTATGATAGTGTACATGCCTGTATATACTTTTGAGGGGGTATATAGAAGTGTGCATTGTTTTGATAGTGTACATGCCTGTATATACTTTTGAGGGAGTATATAGAACTTTGCATTGTTTTGATAGTGTACAGACCTGTATATACTTTTGAGGGGGTATATAGAAGTGTGCATTGTTTTGATAGTGTACATGCCTGTATATACTTTTGAGGGAGTATATAGAACTGTGCATTGTTTTGATAGTGTACATGCCTGTATATACCTTTAAGTATATAGAAATGTGCACTGTTTCGATAGTGTACATGCCTGTATATACTTTTGAGGGGGTATATGGAACTGTGCATTGTTTTGATAGTGTACAGGCCTGTATATACTTTTGAGGGCGTATATAGAAGTGTGCATCATTTTGATAGTGTTCATACCTGTATATACTTTTGAGGGAGTATATAGAACTGTGCATTGTTTTGATAATGTATATGCCTATATATACTTTTGAGGGCGTATATAGAACTGTGCATTGTTTTGATAGTGTACAGGCCTGTATATACTTTTGAGGGGGTATATGGAACTGTGCATTGTTTTGATAGTGTACAGGCCTGTATATACTTTTGAGGAAGTATATAGAATTGTGCATTGTTTTGATAGTGTACAGACCTGTCTATACTTTTGAGGGAGTATATAGAAGTGTGCATTGTTTTGATAGTGTACAGACATGTCTATACTTTTGAGGGCGTATATAGAACTGTGCATTGTTATGATAGTGTACATGCCTGTATATACTTTTGAGGGGGTATATAGAAGTGTGCATTGTTTTGATAGTGTACATGCCTGTATATACTTTTGAGGGAGTATATAGAACTTTGCATTGTTTTGATAGTGTACAGACCTGTATATACTTTTGAGGGGGTATATAGAAGTGTGCATTGTTTTGATAGTGTACATGCCTGTATATACTTTTGAGGGAGTATATAGAACTGTGCATTGTTTTGATAGTGTACATGCCTGTATATACCTTTAAGTATATAGAAATGTGCACTGTTTCGATAGTGTACATGCCTGTATATACTTTTGAGGGGGTATATGGAACTGTGCATTGTTTTGATAGTGTACAGGCCTGTATATACTTTTGAGGGCGTATATAGAAGTGTGCATCATTTTGATAGTGTTCATACCTGTATATACTTTTGAGGGAGTATATAGAACTGTGCATTGTTTTGATAATGTATATGCCTATATATACTTTTGAGGGCGTATATAGAACTGTGCATTGTTTTGATAGTGTACAGGCCTGTATATACTTTTGAGGGGGTATATGGAACTGTGCATTGTTTTGATAGTGTACAGGCCTGTATATACTTTTGAGGAAGTATATAGAATTGTGCATTGTTTTGATAGTGTACAGACCTGTCTATACTTTTGAGGGAGTATATAGAAGTGTGCATTGTTTTGATAGTGTACAGACATGTCTATACTTTTGAGGGAGTATATAGAACTGTGCATTGTTTTGATAATGTATATGCCTGTATATACTTTTGAGGGCGTATATAGAACTGTGCATTGTTTCGATAGTGTACAGACCTGTGTACCATTTGAGGAAGTATAAAGATGGGTGCATTGTGTTGATAGTGTACAGGCCTGTAGATGCATGAATAAATATACCTGTATACAGATATTCACAATTTCTTTTAATTTTAATTTCATTTTGATCATACATCTACCTTTTTTGAAATTAGGATTTTCTTTACTAATTTACATTGTTTTTAATAAAACATTATTTGTTCACATCAAAGTCTTGTTATTTTGGTAGTTCACACAGATACACACACATACACACAGCCACAGGCAGGCATACAAACAGACAGACAGACAGACAGACAGACAGACAGACAGACAGACAGACAGACAGACAGACAGACAGACACAGAGACTGTCAAACAGACAGACAGACAGACAGACAGACACAGACAGACAGACAGACAGACAGACAGACAGACAGACAGACAGACAGACAGACAGACAGACTCAAACACACCCACACACACCCACACATAAGTTATTGTCATCATACAGTTGAATCACAAAAAAGTAAAAACTTACACTATTGAAAACGACACTAGTTTTTCATTTATAATTAAACCAATATTTTATTTTTCAAACTTGTTTAAACTGACCGGTATCCAAACATCTTCCACTTTTTCCTCACATTGTTGTTTACATACTTCTTGGCAACCATACTTTGCCTTCACCCGATAGAACCACTGCAGCAGTTCACTTTCTCTTGATCTCAAGAGACACTCATTAAAATAAACATGAGCTTCTCGTCTGTGTAGTGCAATTTCTCTTTCTTCTACAAATTCAATTTTTGACATCATTTCAATTTCATTATCACGAGCAATTCTCTGTCTTTCTTCTTCAAGCTTTCCTTCACTCTTCTCAACTTCCCGTTCTCTGTCTCCCATCACCGTCTCTCTTATCTCTATCTTTAGTATCTCCTTCTCAATTATCCGTCTTTCTTCTTCAATATTTCCTTCTCTTTTCTCGACTTCTACCTCTCTAACTGCTAACACTGTCTCTCTTCCAGCTAACTGTAATACCTCCTTCTCCATTCTCTGTCTTTCTTCTTTAATCTTCCCTTCTCCCTTCTCAACTACTAATTCTCTATCTCTCAACACCGTCTCTCTTCTTTCAAACTTTAGTATCTCCTTTTCCATTCCCTGTCTCAATTCTTCAATCTCTTCTTCTCTCTTTGCAACTGCTACTTCTCTGTCTGTCGACACTGTCTCTCTTCCTGCAAGCTGTAATACCTCCTTTTCCATTCTCTGTCTTTCTTCTTTAATCTTCCCTTCTCCCTTCTCAACTACTAATTCTCTATCTCTCAACACCGTCTCTCTTCTTTCAAACTTTAGTCTCTCCTTTTCCATTCTCTGTCTCAAATCTTCAATCTCTTCTTCTCTCTTCGCAACTGCTACTTCTCTGTCTGTCAACACTGCCTCTCTTCCTGCTAACTGTAAAATCTCCTTTTCCGTTCTCTCTCTTTCTTCTTCAATCTTTCGTTCTCTTTGCTCTACTTCCCGCGTTCTATCTGTCAACACCGTCTCTCTTTCCGCTAAAATCAATATCTCCTTTTCCATTCTCTGTCTTTCCTCTTCAAACTTTCCTTCTCTCTGCTCTACTTCTCGCTTCCTCGCTGCCAACACCGTCTCGCTTCCCGCTAACCTTAATCTTTCAATTTCGAATCTCTGTCTTTCTTCTTCAATATTTGCTTCTCTTCTGTCTACTATTCCCTCTCTATCTGCTAACACCCTCTCTCTTACCACTAACTTTAGAATATCCTTTTCCAATCTCTGTCTTTCTTTTTCAATCTGTCTTTCTCTCTGCTCTACTTCTCGCTTGCTCGCTGTCAACATCGTCTCTTTTCCCTCTAACTTTAGCAACTCCTTTTCAAATCTCTGCCTTTCTTCTTCAATCTGTCTTCGTCTTATCTCTACTTCTCGCCGCATGGTGTCTTTCATATCTTCAACTTCCTTTTCCCTTCGTTCAACTTCTTTCCTTAACCTTCTTACTTCGTTTGCTTCATTTCGTAAACTTCTCTCTCTATTTTCTAGATTAAAAAGAGAATAATTAGTAATTCTTATTAATATTGTCGTGTACGGGTTAAGAAATGTTGGGCCTTTTTATCTCGTTCGTTAATATTATGATAGCTTTTATTTCGAGAATAACCATAAACAATATATAAAATGGTACTTTAGAAAAACAAAGCAAAATAATATATATTATTGTCTTGATATCGGTTCATATATGCCTGAAGACAAGGATGCAATCAGCACTAAGCGTCAAGGTTACAATATGTTTTATTATATCCACAGGTGGAAATTTGTAAAAGAATGAAACTTGACTTTATACGTCGAATATCCTACTTAATTTGACACTTGTTGCTATGGAAACAAGAACGAGTCACTATATTTAGACACAGTTCCCTTATTACTGCTTTAGAAAAGCTTACTGTTAAAAGGTGTTAGTCGATCCCAAACCGTGGACAGAGAGCGTCCGGGATTTCATGGAAACATCAGACCACTAAAAGAATTTAGCGGTCTTAGCTTTTTTCAAGTAAGAGCGTGAGATGTTGACCGTATAAATGTGTTGCGTTGTTGTACCCTCTATATACTTATTTTTGGCATGGTACGTAGACACAGGAATTGAAACAAAATTTAACATAGTTCGTTGTAACTTAGTGTTGCATTAACTAGCATTGCCAGATACAGCAAGCGACTCAGCGGTCCAATCATCGAAACCAAACACTTGATACACATCGAAAAAAGTTTATATCTTACCTTGATATACTCTCCTAGATACCAATCCAGGTGTGCAAAGGAATGTCTCAATACTCGACAACATGATTATTTCTTCATAGATACAGCAAGAGCAAAAGCCGCAAGCACGTCAGTCTACGTCTAACAGACCGTCTGTGTTAATGTTTGGGAATTCGATCATGTGAAGAACGTCCGAACGATTGCGACGTAGACGGAGACGCGTTCGAATGTCTCAGGTTAAGATCTCGTCGAATATCGTGCGCGCGAGATTACTTCATTACGGTATTCAAAAAGTTATTCCGGGCATCGCTACTGAACAGAATATATCATAAATATATTGATCAATTGATTGATTATCTTGTGCTAAGTACTAAGTAGTCTATCTGTAAATAGTATGTGAAAGTTTTACTTTAGATATAGGCCCTATTTAGGTTTCGTAAAGAAGAAGAACTCCCAAGCAGAGGATGTGAATGTGAAGAAAACTTGGTCAAATTATTTGCACCTTTGAAAGTTGAAAACTGACACCGGGTATTTTGTACATTTGGTAAAACCATTTACCTTGCTATGTTGTGTCTAAGACCAATACGGCTTTTTCGTATACATTGGTCAAATGTGTATACTTTTGAAGAAGTATATAGAAGTGTGCATTGTTTTGATAGTGTGCAGGCCTGTATATACTTTTCTGGAAGTATAAATATTGGTGCATTATTTGACAGTGTACAGGCCTGTATATACTTTTCCGCGAGTAGATAAGAGTGTACATTGTTCTGATAGTGTACAGGCCTGTATATACTTTTCCGCGAGTAGATAAGAGTGTGCATTGTTTTGATAGTGTGCAGGCCTGTATATACTTTTCCGCGAGTAGATAAGAGTGTACATTGTTCTGATAGTGTACAGGCCTGTATATACTTTTCCGCGAGTAGATAAGAGTGTACATTGTTCTGATAGTGTACAGGCCTGTATATACTTTTCCGCGAGTAGATAAGAGTGTACATTGTTCTGATAGTGTACAGGCCTGTATATACTTTTAATAATAATAATAATAATTTATTTTCACCATAATAATAAGTATTTACATTTCATAAATCTAACTAAGTATAATTGGTGGGGACCATGAAATATAGTTCAGCAGAACTAATCTTCCTTCATGGCCCAAACAAATTATATGAAATAAATCATTTTATACAATGAAGATATGTAGAGTTGCAAAAATGATATACATGTAGAACAAAATAAGTGCATACTCTATTACCTCATACATAAAGAAATAACTCCAAAAAATACAATTTGATAGGAAAACAAAGCAACAAAGAAAGCAATAATCTAGGAAAGGGGAAGAGTCAAAAAAACAAAAAACAAGAAAAAAACAAAAAAAAACAAAAAAAACAAAAAACAAAAAAAACAAAAAAACAAAACAGTACAACACTTATAACTGGAATACCTATTGAACAAAATGAAAATTGGCAAAATACAAAGGTAGAAAAACTAAACCAATCAATCAGCCATAGAATTGAGGAGGTTTTGTTTTAACTCCTTTTTAAATACTTGTCTTGATGTTATCTGTTTGATTGAGGAGGGGAGTGAGTTCCAGTGCTTTGCAGCAGCAAATGTAATTTGGTTCTGTGTGAGTGTGAGATTATGTTTTGGGATACAAACATTTCCTGCAAGGACTTGACGGGTGGGATAATCATGCAGAAGCGGTTGGAAAAATTTAGTGATGTCATGGGAGTAACGATTATGTTTTAGGTCAAAGACGAATGTACAAGTTAAAAATTTACATAGTTTATTTATGTCAAGAATTTTTAGTTGGTGGAAAAGTGGATTAGAGTGAGCGCAGAAATCGGAGAAGGTAATGAGGCGAACAATTCTCTTTTGTAATCTAAGGATAGGTTCAAGGTGAGAAGTATAGGTGTTGCCCCAGATCTCTATACAGTAGCTAAGATGAGGTAGAATTGTTGCATTATAAAGAAGAATTAGTGTAGATCTAGGGACATAGTGACGAATGCGAGATAATATTCCAATTTTAGGTGTGATAATTTTTATAACATTATTAATATGAGATTTCCAAGTGAGATTAGAGTCAATTAATACACCAAGATACCCTGCACATTTCACGCCCTTTCTGGGATTATAAAAATGGGTGCATTATTTGACAGTGTACAGGCCTGTATATACTTTTGATGGAGAATATACAACTATGCATTGTTTTGATAGTGTACAGACCTGTATATACTTTTGATGGAGTATATAGATCTGTGCATTGTTTTGACAATGTACATGCCTGTATATACTTTTGAGGGAGTATAGAACTTTCCATTGTTTTGATAGTGTACGGGCCTGTACATACTTTTGATGGAGTATGTAGAACTGTGCATTGTTTTGATAGTGTACAGACCTGTATATACTTTTGAGGTAGTATATAGAAGTGTGCATCGTTTTGATAGTGTTCAGACCTGTATATACTTTTGAGGTAGTATATAGAAGTGTGCACTGTTTTGATAGTGTACATGCCTGTATCTACCTTTGAGTAGATAGAAGCGTGCACTGTTTCGATAGTGTACAGTCCTGTATATGCTTTTGAGGAAGTATATAGAACTTTGCATTGTTTTGATAGTGTACAGACCTGTATATACTTTTGAGGTAGTATATAGAAGTGTGCTCTGTTTTGGTAGTGTACATGCCTGTATCTACCTTTGAGTAGATAGAAGCGTGCACTGTTTCGATAGTGTACAGTCCTGTATATGCTTTTGAGGAAGTATATAGAACTTTGCATTGTTTTGATAGTGTACAGACCTGTATATACTTTTGGGGAAGTATATAGAATGGTGCACTGTTTTGATAGTGTAAATGCCTGTATATACTTTTGAGGGGGTATATAGAAGTGTGCATCGTTTTGATAGTGTTCAGACCTGTATATACTTTGCTGCTGAGAACAGATAGAAAGGGGGAATTGTTCTTAGTGTGTAAATGCCTGTATATACTTTTGATGGAGTACATAGAACTGTGCATTGTTTTGATAGTGTACAGGCCTGTGTATGCTTTTGATGGAGTATATAGAAGTGTGCATTGTTTTGATAGTGTACATGCCTGTATATACTTTTGAGGGCGTATATAGAAGTGTGCATCGTTTTGATAGTGTTCAGACCTGTATATACTTTTGAGGTCGTATATAGAACTGTGCATTGTTTTGATAGTGTTCAGACATGTATATACTTTGCTGGGAACAGATAGAAAGGGGGAATTGTTCTTAGTGTGTACATGCCTGTGTATGCTTTTGATGGAGTATATAGAACTGTGCATTGTTTTGATAGTGTACAGACCTGTATATACTTTTGGGGAAGTATATAGAATGGTGCACTGTTTTGATAGTGTAAATGCCTGTATATACTTTTGATGGAGTACATAGAACTGTGCATTGTTTTGATAGTGTACAGGTCTGTGTATACTTTTGAGGTCGTATATAGAACTGTGCATTGTTTTGATAGTGTACATGCCTGTATATACTTTAGAGGGAGTATATAGAAGTGTGCATTGTTTCGATATTGTACAGACCTGTATATGCTTTTGAGGAAGTATAAAGATGGGTGCATTGTGTTGATAGTGTACAGGCCTATCTATACTTTTGAAGAAGTATATAGAAGGGTGCATAGTGTTGATAGTGTGCAGGCCTGTATATACTTTTGAGGGCGTATATAGAACTGTGGATTGTTTTGATAGTGTACAGGTCTGTACATACTTTTGATGGAGTATGTAGAACTTTGCATTGTTTTCATAGTGTACGGGCCTGTATATACTTTAGAGGGAGTATATAGAACTATGCATTGCGAATAGTTTTGATAGTGTACAGGCCTGTATATACTTTTGAAGAAGTATATAGAAGGGTGAATAGTGTTGATAGTGTACAGGCCTGTATATACTTTTGAAGAAGTATATAGAAGGGTGCATAGTGTTGATAGTGTGCATGCCTGTAGATGCATGAATAAATATACCTGTATACAGATATTCACAATTTTTTTTAATTTTAATTTTATTTTGATCATACATCTACCTTTTTTGAAATTAGGATTTTCTTTACTTATTTACATTGTTTTTAATAAAACATTATTTCTTCACATCAAAGTCTTGTTATTTTGGTAGTTCACGCAGATACACAAACACATATACACAGCCACAGGCAGGCAGGCAGGCAGTCAGGCAGGCAGACAGACAGACAGACAGACAGACAGACAGACAGACAGACAGACAGACAGACAGACAGACAGACAGACAGACACAGAGACAGAGACAGTCAGACAGACGGACAGACGGACAGACAGACAGACAGACAGACAGACAGACAGACAGACAGACAGACAGACAGACAGACAGACACAGAGACAGTCAGACAGACGGACAGACAGACAGACAGACAGACAGACAGACAGACAGACAGACAGACAGACAGACAGACAGACAGACAGACAGACAGACATACTCAAACACACCCACACACACCCACACACAAGTTATTGTCATCATACAGTTGAATCACAAAAAAGTAAAAACTTACACAATTGAAAACGACACTAGTTTTTCATTTATAATTAAACCAATATTTTATTTTTCAAACTTGTTTAAACTGACCGGTATCCAAACATCTTCCACTTTTTCCTCACATTGTTGTTTACATACTTCTTGGCAACCATACTTTGCCTTCACCCGATAGAACCACTGCAGCAGTTCACTTTCTCTTGATCTCAAGAGACACTCATTAAAATAAACATGAGCTTCTCGTCTGTGTAGTGCAATTTCTCTTTCTTCTACAAATTCAATTTTTGACATCATTTCAATTTCATTATCACGAGCAATTCTCTGTCTTTCTTCTTCAAGCTTTCCTTCACTCTTCTCAACTTCCCGTTCTCTGTCTCCCATCACCGTCTCTCTTATCTCTATCTTTAGTATCTCCTTCTCAATTATCCGTCTTTCTTCTTCAATATTTCCTTCTCTTTTCTCGACTTCTACCTCTCTAACTGCTAACACTGTCTCTCTTCCAGCTAACTGTAATACCTCCTTCTCCATTCTCTGTCTTTCTTCTTTAATCTTCCCTTCTCCCTTCTCAACTACTAATTCTCTATCTCTCAACACTGTCTCTCTTCTTTCAAACTTTAGTATCTCCTTTTCCATTCCCTGTCTCAATTCTTCAATCTCTTCTTCTCTCTTTACAACTGCTACTTCTCTGTCTGTCGACACTGTCTCTCTTCCTGCAAGCTGTAATACCTCCTTTTCCATTCTCTGTCTTTCTTCTTTAATCTTCCCTTCTCCCTTCTCAACTACTAATTCTCTATCTCTCAACACCGTCTCTCTTCTTTCAAACTTTAGTCTCTCCTTTTCCATTCTCTGTCTCAATTCTTCAATTTCTTCTTCTCTCTTCGCAACTGCTACTTCTCTGTCTGTCAACACTGCCTCTCTTCCTGCTAACTGTAATATCTCCTTTTCCGTTCTCTCTCTTTCTTCTTCAATCTTTCGTTCTCTTTGCTCTACTTCCCGCGTTCTATCTGTCAACACCGTCTCTCTTTCCGCTAAAATCAATATCTCCTTTTCCATTCTCTGTCTTTCCTCTTCAAATTTTCCTTCTCTCTGCTCTACTTCTCGCTTCCTCGCTGCCAACACCGTCTCGCTTCCCGCTAACCTTAATCTTTCAATTTCGAATCTCCGTCTTTCTTCTTCAATATTTCCTTCTCTTCTGTCTACTATTCCCTCTCTACCTGCTAACACCCTCTCTCTTACCACTAACTTTAGAATATCCTTTTCCAATCTCTGTCTTTCTTTTTCAATCTGTCCTTCTCTCTGCTCTACTTCTCGCTTGCTCGCTGTCAACATCGTCTCTTTTCCCTCCAACTTTAGCAACTCCTTTTCAAATCTCTGCCTTTCTTCTTCAATCTGTCTTCGTCTTATCTCTACTTCTCGCCGCATGGTGTCTTTCATATCTTCAACTTCCTTTTCCCTTCGTTCAACTTCTTTCCTTAACCTTCTTACTTCGTTTGCTTCATTTCGTAAACTTCTCTCTCTATTTTCTAGATTAAAAAGAGAATAATTAGTAATTCTTATTAATATTGTCGTGTACGGGTTAAGAAATGTTGGGCCTTTTTATCTCGTTCGTTAATATTATGATAGCTTTTATTTCGAGAATAACCATAAACAATCTATAAAATGGTACTTTAGAGAAAAACAAAGCAAAATAATATATATTATTGTCTTGATATTGGTTCATATATGCCTGAAGACAAGGATGCAATCAGCACTAAGCGTCAAGGTTACAATATGTTTTATTATATCCACAGGTGGAAATTTGTAAAAGAATGAAACTTGACTTTATACGTCGAATATCCTACTTAATTTGACACTTGTTGCTATGGAAACAAGAACGAGTCACTATATTTAGACACAGTTCCCTTATTACTGCTTTAGAAAAGCTTACTGTTAAAAGGTGTTAGTCGATCCCAAACCGTGGACAGAGAGCGTCCGGGATTTCATGGAAACATCAGACCACTAAAAGAATTTAGCGGTCTTAGCTTTTTTCAAGTAAGAGCGTGAGATGTTGACCGTATAAATGTGTTGCGTTGTTGTACCCTCTATATACTTATTTTTGGCATGGTACGTAGACACAGGAATTGAAACAAAATTTAACATAGTTCGTTGTAACTTAGTGTTGCATTAACTAGCATTGCCAGATACAGCAAGCGACTCAGCGGTCCAATCATCGAAACCAAACACTTGATACACATCGAAAAAAGTTTATATCTTACCTTGATATACTCTCCTAGATACCAATCCAGGTGTGCAAAGGAATGTCTCAATACTCGACAACATGATTATTTCTTCATAGATACAGCAAGAGCAAAAGCCGCAAGCACGTCAGTCTACGTCTAACAGACCGTCTGTGTTAATGTTTGGGAATTCGATCATGTGAAGAACGTCCGAACGATTGCGACGTAGACGGAGACGCGTTCGAATGTCTCAGGTTAAGATCTCGTCGAATATCGTGCGCGCGAGATTACTTCATTACGGTATTCAAAAAGTTATTCCGGGCATCGCTACTGAACAGAATATATCATAAATATATTGATCAATTGATTGATTATCTTGTGCTAAGTACTAAGTAGTCTATCTGTAAATAGTATGTGAAAGTTTTACTTTAGATATAGGCCCTATTTAGGTTTCGTAAAGAAGAAGAACTCCAAAGCAGAGGATGTGAATGTGAAGAAAACTTGGTCAAATTATTTGCACCTTTGAAAGTTGAAAACTGACACCGTATTTTGTACATTTGGTAAAACCATTTACCTTGCTATGTTGTGTCTAAGACCAATACGGCTTTTTCGTATACATTGGTCAAATGTGTATACTTTTGAAGAAGTATATAGAAGTGTGCATTGTTTTGATAGTGTGCAGGCCTGTATATACTTTTCTGTGAGTTGATAAAAGTGTGCATTGTTTTGATAGTGTGCAGGCCTGTATATACTTTTCCGCGAGTAGATAAGAGTGTACATTGTTCTGATAGTGTACAGGCCTGTATATACTTTTCCGTGAGTAGATAAAAGTGTGCATTGTTTTGATAGTGTGCAGGCCTGTATATACTTTTCCGTGAGTAGATAAGAGTGTGCATTGTTTTGATAGTGTACAGGCCTGTATATACTTTTCCGTGAGTAGATAAAAGTGTGCATTGTTTTGATAGTGTACAGGCCTGTATATACTTTTCCGTGAGTAGATAAAAGTGTGCATTGTTTTGATAGTGTGCAGGCCTGTATATACTTTTCCGCGAGTAGATAAGAGTGTACATTGTTCTGATAGTGTGCAGGCCTGTATATACTTTTCCGCGAGTAGATAAGAGTGTACATTGTTCTGATAGTGTGCAGGCCTGTATATACTTTTCCGCGAGTAGATAAGAGTGTACATTGTTCTGATAGTGTACAGGCCTGTATATACTTTTCCGTGAGTAGATAAAAGTGTGCATTGTTTTGATAGTGTGCAGGCCTGTATATACTTTTCCGCGAGTAGATAAGAGTGTACATTGTTCTGATAGTGTGCAGGCCTGTATATACTTTTCCGCGAGTAGATAAGAGTGTACATTGTTCTGATAGTGTACAGGCCTGTATATACTTTTCCGCGAGTAGATAAGAGTGTACATTGTTCTGATAGTGTACAGGCCTGTATATACTTTTAATAATAATAATAATAATTTATTTTCACCATAATAATAAGTATTTACATTTCATAAATCTAACTAAGTATAATTGGTGGGGACCATGAAATATAGTTCAGCAGAACTAATCTTCCTTCATGGCCCAAACAAATTATATGAAATAAATCATTTTATACAATGAAGATATGTAGAGTTGCAAAAATGATATACATGTAGAACAAAATAAGTGCATACTCTATTACCTCATACATAAAGAAATAACTCCAAAAAAATACAATTTGATAGGAAAACAAAGCAACAAAGAAAGCAATAATCTAGGAAAGGGGAAGAGTCAAAAAAACAAAAAACAAGAAAAAAACAAAAAAAACAAAAAACAAAAAAAACAAAAAAACAAAACAGTACAACACTTATAACTGGAATACCTATTGAACAAAATGAAAATTGGCAAAATACAAAGGTAGAAAAACTAAACCAATCAATCAGCCATAGAATTGAGGAGGTTTTGTTTTAACTCCTTTTTAAATACTTGTCTTGATGTTATCTGTTTGATTGAGGAGGGGAGTGAGTTCCAGTGCTTTGCAGCAGCAAATGTAATTTGGTTCTGTGTGAGTGTGAGATTATGTTTTGGGATACAAACATTTCCTGCAAGGACTTGACGGGTGGGATAATCATGCAGAAGCGGTTGGAAAAATTTAGTGATGTCATGGGAGTAACGATTATGTTTTAGGTCAAAGACGAATGTACAAGTTAAAAATTTACATAGTTTATTTATGTCAAGAATTTTTAGTTGGTGGAAAAGTGGATTAGAGTGAGCGCAGAAATCGGAGAAGGTAATGAGGCGAACAATTCTCTTTTGTAATCTAAGGATAGGTTCAAGGTGAGAAGTATAGGTGTTGCCCCAGATCTCTATACAGTAGCTAAGATGAGGTAGAATTGTTGCATTATAAAGAAGAATTAGTGTAGATCTAGGGACATAGTGACGAATGCGAGATAATATTCCAATTTTAGGTGTGATAATTTTTATAACATTATTAATATGAGATTTCCAAGTGAGATTAGAGTCAATTAATACACCAAGATACCCTGCACATGTCACGCCCTTTCTGGGATTATAAAAATGGGTGCATTATTTGACAGTGTACAGGCCTGTATATACTTTTGATGGAGAATATACAACTATGCATTGTTTTGATAGTGTACAGACCTGTATATACTTTTGATGGAGTATATAGATCTGTGCATTGTTTTGACAATGTACATGCCTGTATATACTTTTGAGGGAGTATAGAACTTTCCATTGTTTTGATAGTGTACGGGCCTGTACATACTTTTGATGGAGTATGTAGAACTGTGCATTGTTTTGATAGTGTACAGACCTGTATATACTTTTGAGGTAGTATATAGAAGTGTGCATCGTTTTGATAGTGTTCAGACCTGTATATACTTTTGAGGTAGTATATAGAAGTGTGCACTGTTTTGATAGTGTACATGCCTGTATCTACCTTTGAGTAGATAGAAGCGTGCACTGTTTCGATAGTGTACAGTCCTGTATATGCTTTTGAGGAAGTATATAGAACTTTGCATTGTTTTGATAGTGTACAGACCTGTATATACTTTTGAGGTAGTATATAGAAGTGTGCTCTGTTTTGGTAGTGTACATGCCTGTATCTACCTTTGAGTAGATAGAAGCGTGCACTGTTTCGATAGTGTACAGTCCTGTATATGCTTTTGAGGAAGTATATAGAACTTTGCATTGTTTTGATAGTGTACAGACCTGTATATACTTTTGGGGAAGTATATAGAATGGTGCACTGTTTTGATAGTGTAAATGCCTGTATATACTTTTGAGGGGGTATATAGAAGTGTGCATCGTTTTGATAGTGTTCAGACCTGTATATACTTTGCTGCTGAGAACAGATAGAAAGGGGGAATTGTTCTTAGTGTGTAAATGCCTGTATATACTTTTGATGGAGTACATAGAACTGTGCATTGTTTTGATAGTGTACAGGCCTGTGTATGCTTTTGATGGAGTATATAGAAGTGTGCATTGTTTTGATAGTGTACATGCCTGTATATACTTTTGAGGGCGTATATAGAAGTGTGCATCGTTTTGATAGTGTTCAGACCTGTATATACTTTGCTGGGAACAGATAGAAAGGGGGAATTGTTCTTAGTGTGTACATGCCTGTGTATACTTTTGATGGAGTATATAGAACTGTGCATTGTTTTGATAGTGTACAGACCTGTATATACTTTTGGGGAAGTATATAGAATGGTGCACTGTTTTGATAGTGTAAATGCCTGTATATACTTTTGATGGAGTACATAGAACTGTGCATTGTTTTGATAGTGTACAGGTCTGTGTATACTTTTGAGGTCGTATATAGAACTGTGCATTGTTTTGATAGTGTACATGCCTGTATATACTTTAGAGGGAGTATATAGAAGTGTGCATTGTTTCGATATTGTACAGACCTGTATATGCTTTTGAGGAAGTATAAAGATGGGTGCATTGTGTTGATAGTGTACAGGCCTATCTATACTTTTGAAGAAGTATATAGAAGGGTGCATAGTGTTGATAGTGTGCAGGCCTGTATATACTTTTGAGGGCGTATATAGAACTGTGGATTGTTTTGATAGTGTACAGGTCTGTACATACTTTTGATGGAGTATGTAGAACTTTGCATTGTTTTCATAGTGTACGGGCCTGTATATACTTTAGAGGGAGTATATAGAACTATGCATTGCGAATAGTTTTGATAGTGTACAGGCCTGTATATACTTTTGAAGAAGTATATAGAAGGGTGAATAGTGTTGATAGTGTACAGGCCTGTATATACTTTTGAAGAAGTATATAGAAGGGTGCATAGTGTTGATAGTGTGCATGCCTGTAGATGCATGAATAAATATACCTGTATACAGATATTCACAATTTTTTTTAATTTTAATTTTATTTTGATCATACATCTACCTTTTTTGAAATTAGGATTTTCTTTACTTATTTACATTGTTTTTAATAAAACATTATTTCTTCACATCAAAGTCTTGTTATTTTGGTAGTTCACGCAGATACACAAACACATATACACAGCCACAGGCAGGCAGGCAGGCAGTCAGGCAGGCAGACAGACAGACAGACAGACAGACAGACAGACAGACAGACAGACAGACAGACAGACAGACAGACAGACAGACAGACAGACAGACACAGAGACAGAGACAGTCAGACAGACGGACAGACGGACAGACAGACAGACAGACAGACAGACAGACAGACAGACAGACAGACAGACAGACAGACAGACACAGAGACAGTCAGACAGACGGACAGACAGACAGACAGACAGACAGACAGACAGACAGACAGACAGACAGACAGACAGACAGACAGACAGACAGACATACTCAAACACACCCACACACACCCACACACAAGTTATTGTCATCATACAGTTGAATCACAAAAAAGTAAAAACTTACACAATTGAAAACGACACTAGTTTTTCATTTATAATTAAACCAATATTTTATTTTTCAAACTTGTTTAAACTGACCGGTATCCAAACATCTTCCACTTTTTCCTCACATTGTTGTTTACATACTTCTTGGCAACCATACTTTGCCTTCATCCGATAGAACCACTGCAGCAGTTCACTTTCTCTTGATCTCAAGAGACACTCATTAAAATAAACATGAGCTTCTCGTCTGTGTAGTGCAATTTCTCTTTCTTCTACAAATTCAATTTTTGACATCATTTCAATTTCATTATCACGAGCAATTCTCTGTCTTTCTTCTTCAAGCTTTCCTTCACTCTTCTCAACTTCCCGTTCTCTGTCTCCCATCACCGTCTCTCTTATCTCTATCTTTAGTATCTCCTTCTCAATTATCCGTCTTTCTTCTTCAGTATTTCCTTCTCTTTTCTCGACTTCTACCTCTCTAACTGCTAACACTGTCTCTCTTCCAGCTAACTGTAATACCTCCTTCTCCATTCTCTGTCTTTCTTCTTTAATCTTCCCTTCTCCCTTCTCAACTACTAATTCTCTATCTCTCAACACTGTCTCTCTTCTTTCAAACTTTAGTATCTCCTTTTCCATTCCCTGTCTCAATTCTTCAATCTCTTCTTCTCTCTTTACAACTGCTACTTCTCTGTCTGTCGACACTGTCTCTCTTCCTGCAAGCTGTAATACCTCCTTTTCCATTCTCTGTCTTTCTTCTTTAATCTTCCCTTCTCCCTTCTCAACTACTAATTCTCTATCTCTCAACACCGTCTCTCTTCTTTCAAACTTTAGTCTCTCCTTTTCCATTCTCTGTCTCAATTCTTCAATTTCTTCTTCTCTCTTCGCAACTGCTACTTCTCTGTCTGTCAACACTGCCTCTCTTCCTGCTAACTGTAATATCTCCTTTTCCGTTCTCTCTCTTTCTTCTTCAATCTTTCGTTCTCTTTGCTCTACTTCCCGCGTTCTATCTGTCAACACCGTCTCTCTTTCCGCTAAAATCAATATCTCCTTTTCCATTCTCTGTCTTTCCTCTTCAAATTTTCCTTCTCTCTGCTCTACTTCTCGCTTCCTCGCTGCCAACACCGTCTCGCTTCCCGCTAACCTTAATCTTTCAATTTCGAATCTCCGTCTTTCTTCTTCAATATTTCCTTCTCTTCTGTCTACTATTCCCTCTCTACCTGCTAACACCCTCTCTCTTACCACTAACTTTAGAATATCCTTTTCCAATCTCTGTCTTTCTTTTTCAATCTGTCCTTCTCTCTGCTCTACTTCTCGCTTGCTCGCTGTCAACATCGTCTCTTTTCCCTCTAACTTTAGCAACTCCTTTTCAAATCTCTGCCTTTCTTCTTCAATCTTTCTTCGTCTTATATCTACTTCTCGCCGCATGGTGTCTTTCATATCTTCAACTTCCTTTTCCCTTCGTTCAACTTCTTTCCTTAACCTTCTTATTTCGTTTGCTTCATTTCGTAAACTTCTCTCTCTATTTTCTAGATTAAAAAGATAATAATTAGTAAATCTTATTAATATTGTCGTGTACGGGTTAAGAAATGTTGGGCCTTTTTATCTCGTTCGTTAATATTGATAGCTTTTATTTCGAGAATAACCATAAACAATATATAAAATGGTACTTTAGAAAAACAAAGCAAAATAATATATATTATTGTCTTGATATTGGTTCATATATGCCTGAAGACAAGGATGCAATCAGCACTACGCATCAAGGTTACAATATGTTTTATTATATCCACAGATGGAAATTTGTAAAAGAATGAAACTTGACTTTATACGTGGAATATCCTACTTAATTTGACACTTGTTGCTATGGAAACAAGAACGAGTCACTATATTTAGACACAGTTTCCTTATTACTGCTTAGAAAAGCTTACTGTTAAAAGGTGTTAGTCGATCCCAAACCGTGGACAGAGAGCGTCTGGGATTTCATGGAACCATCAGACCACTAAAAGAATTTAGTGGTCTTAGCTTTTTTCAAGTAAGAGCGTGGCATGTTGACCGTATAAATGTGTTGCGTTGTTGTACCCTCTATATACTTATTTTTGGCATGGTACGTAGACACATGAATTGAAACAAAATTTCATGGCAAGCCATAGGTGTCTTAAGTCCACAGAAAGTATATTACATACCAGAGAGAGAGAGAGAGAGAGAGAGAGAGAGAGAGAGAGAGAGAGAGAGAGAGAGAGAGAGAGAGAGAGAGAGAGAGAGAGAGAGAGAGAGAGAGAGAGAGAGAGAGAGAGAGAGAGATGGAAGGGTCTTGTGCTTTTTCTTAATTAACAAAAAAAAAACGTAATACTATATACAGAATATTTCAGTCAAGAAACACAGTCCGTTGTAAGTGTTGTATTAACTAGCATTGCCAGATACAACAAGCAACTCAGTGGTCCAATCATCGAAACCAAACTCTTGATAAACATCGCAAAAACTTTATATCTTACCTTGATATACTCTCCTAGATACCAATCCAGGTGTGCAAAGGAATGTCTCAATACTCGACAACATGATTATTTCTTCATAGATACAGCAAGAGCAAAAGCCGCAAGCACGTCAGTCTACGTCTAACAGACCGTCTGTGTTAATGTTTGGGAATTCGATCATGTGAAGAACGTCCGAACGATTGCTACGTACGTAGACGTAGACGCGTTCGAACGTCTCAGGTTAAGATCTCGTCGAATATCGCGCGCGCGAGATTACTTCATTACGGTATTCAAAAAGTTATTCCGAGCATCGCTACTGAACAGAATATATCATAAATGTACTGATCAATTGACTGATTATCTTGTGCTAAGTACTAAGTAGTCTATCTGTAAATAGTAGGCCCGTATGTGAAAGTTTTACTTTAGATATAGGCCCTATTTAGGTTTCGTAAAGAACGAGAACTCCCAAGCAGAGGATGTGAATGTGAAGAAAACTTGGTCAAATTATTTGCACCTTTGAAAGTTAAAAAACTGACACCGTATTTTGTACATTTGGTAAAACCATTTACCTCGCTATGTTGTGTCTAAGACAAATACAACTTTTTCGTATAAAATTGGTCAAATGTGTATCCTTTTGAAGAAGTATATAGAAGTGTGCATTGTTTTGATAGCGTGTAGGCCTGTATATACTTTCTGTGAGTAGATAAAAGTGTGCATTGTTTTGATAGCGTGCAGGGCTGTATATACTGTTGTGGGAGTATAAATATGGGTGCATTATTTGACAGTGTACAGGCCTGTATATACTTTTGATGGAGAATATACAACTATGCATTGTTTTGATAATGTACAAGACTGTATATACTTTTGAGGGGGTATATAGAACTGTGCATTGTTTTGATAGTGTACAGGCCTGTATATACTTTTAAGGAGTGTGTAGAACTGTGCATTGTTTTGATAGTGTATAGGCATGTATATACTTTTGAGGAAGTATATAGAACTGTGCATTGTTTTGATAGTGTACAGGCCTGTATATACTTTTGAGGAAGTATATAGAACTGTGCATTGTTTTGATAGTGTACAGGCCTGTATATACTTTTGAGGGCGTATATAGAACTGTGCATTGTTTCGATAGTGTACATGCCTGTATATACTTTTGAGGAAGTATATAGAACTGTGCATTGTTTTGATAGTGTACAGGCCTGTATATACTTTTGAGGAAGTATATAGAACTGTGCATTGTTTCGATAGTGTACATGCCTGTATATACTTTTGAGGGCGTATATAGAACTGTGCATTGTTTTGATAGTGTACATGCCTATATATACTTTTGAGGGGGTATATAGAAGTGTGCATCGTTTTGAAAGTGTTCGGACCTGTATATACTTTTCTGGGAACAGATAGAAAGGGGAAATAGTTCTTAGTGTGTACATGCCTGTATATACTTTTGAGGGAGTATATAGAAGTGTGCATTGTTTTGATAGTGTGCAGGCCTGTATATACTTTTGAGGGAGTGTATAGAACTGTGCATTGTTTTGATAGTGTACGGACATGTATATACTTTTGATGGAGTATATAGAACTGTGCATTGTTTTGATAGTGTGCAGGCCTGTATATACTTTTGAGGGAGTGTATAGAACTGTGCATTGTTTTGATAGTGTGCAGGCCTGTATATACTTTTGAGGGCGTATATAGAACTGTGCATTGTTTTGATACTGTACAGGCCTGTATATACTTTTGATGGAGTATATAGAACTGTGTATTATTTCGATAGTGTACATGCCAGTATATCCTTTGAGGAAGTATAAAGATGGGTGCATTGTGTTGATAGTGTATAGGCCTATCTATACTTTTGAAGAAGTATATAGACGGGTGCATAGTGTTGATAGTGTACAGGCCTGTAGATGCATGAAAAAATATACCTGTATACAGATATTCATATTTTTTTAAATTTTAATTTCATTTTGACCATACATCTTCCTTTTTTGGAATTAGGATTTTCTTTACTTATTTACATTCTTTTTAATAAAACATTATTTGTTCACATCAAATTCTTCTTATTTTGGTAGTTCACGCAGATACACACACATATACACAACCACAGGCAGGCAGGCAGGCAGGCAGGCAGACAGACAGACAGACAGACAGACAGACAGACAGACAGACAGACAGACAGACAGACAGACAGACAGACAGACACAGACAGACAGACAGACAGACAGACAGACAGACAGACAGTCAGGCGGACGGACGGACAGACAGACAGACAGACAGACAGACAGACAGACAGACAGACAGACAGACAGACAGACAGACAGACAGACAGACAGACAGACAGACAGACAGACAGACAGACAGTCTGACGGACAGACAGACAGACAGACACAGACAGACAGACAGACAGACAGACAGACAGACAGACAGACAGACAGACAGACAGACAGACAGACAGACACAGACACAGACACAGACAGACAGACACAGACACAGACACAGACACAGACACAGACACACCTTTGAATCCTTTACAGGCATTTCACCACACCTATATGACTATTGAACCTTACAGTTCAGTCATGAGGCAAACAAGAACCACCTATGTAACATGAAATTGGGGGGGGGGGGTGAGGGTGGGGGGTTTATGTCAACTTCAGTTATCCATCAGGTACATATCTGCTGAACTGGATACATCCAAAGAATAAATTGTGGTTTGGTTGATGGACTAAAAATATACACATTACATTTACCTATCAAATACACCTAATCAAGAACAGAATGTGTTATTGTACATTATTATATAAATACAATCAAATACATCCTAAGAACATAACTTTATTATGGATATACAAGTTCTGTTACTATCAGTATCACTTAGGCAAAGGTTTCAATCCACGGTTCTCACATTAGTATTATCTTATCAGCGGAATTACATACAATCATAATTTTGATCTAAACCATTTTTTTTTACAGGTCTTCCAGACATATATAATAACTCATAAATTCCAATTTATCATAATATAATATGTAATAGTATCCACTATAATCATCAATAAATATATATTTCTGTACATAATTTATAACAACCCCTTGTCAGTTTCAGAGTTATGAATATGATTAATACACCAAATCACAAGATTTTAAAACCCTGGAAAATTAAGATGACATCAAGGTCACTAAATTCATTGAACGCTTATAGACATGGTGAAGATACTGTCACTCCATATTTCCAATAAAATTTATCTTTGGTGCAATTGACATTGAAATAGCACGTCTACGTAATACTCATAACGCAATGAACCATAAAATTTACTTCACGGGGGGTGGGGAGGAATGAGGGTGCATGAAAAATCATGGTTCGAAGGGGGAGTCATGAAACTTAACTTCTGATGGTCTGAAGGAGAGGGAGACAACAAACCGGACGTGGAGAATATAGCGCCGAATAATGTTGAGTACGGTGTGGGAGATAACATACAATATGGCATACTAAAGTTGATGTTCCATTAAATTGTTGGGAACGCAGATCTACATCTACCCATCAATATCACTAAGTATTGTATACCTCTGGTCTAAGTTAGTAGAGCGAGAGACATAGAGAGAGAGAGAGAGAGAGAGAGAGAGAGAGAGAGAGAGAGAGAGAGAGAGAGAGAGAGAGAGAGAGAGAGAGAGAGAGAGAGAGAGAGAGAGAGAGAGAGAGAGAGATACGCAGCTAGGAATTGTAGAATATATTATCATCGGTAGGCTTTATTCTTTGGCGGAATGACATAATATTTTGGTTACTAATAAAATAGCAAACATCACCACAGTTTCGATTGCCAAGCCTCTTCATATGTGTACCGTGTACCTAAATTAGGCTACTGTACATCAGTGCCGAAACTACAAGTTTTTGCTGTGTATAATATATGTTTATTTTATCCACTGACTTTTAGATCCATGTCACAGACTGTGTCACTTTAATATGAACGTAACCATTTACTTTTTAATGTCTAGTGATCATACAACCCTGTGGCAATTTTATTTTTGAATAAAAGTGGTCTTAAAAGGATTGCTTCAAACAGTATAGTATCTTTAACGGTACTTTGAGTTCCAACCACGACTGCGGTCAAAACTACCCTCTACTGAGCAAGGTAAAGGTAAAACATAAAGATAAAAAACAAACTTTAACTGAATTTTAGTAAAAATCGTCCTGAAGCTGATCTGTCCAGAAAACATATAATTTTTCTCCAATTGGTAAGAATGCCCTTATTTTTATTTTCGTTTCGAATTCGTTATTATGGTGCTTAGGTATGATGTACTGTGTTTCTACGCCATATGCGATATTTATGCATAACATTTTGACATAGCTAAAACCATGAAGCGTAAGTACACTCTCTGGGGCGGTACCAGTGGCCAGCTCTGGTAGGAGTGTGTAGCCAGTGCTGGAAACCCCAAGCCCTATTTTAGACCCATTTTGACCAAACATCCACACCCCATTTTAGACCATTAAAGGTTTCTTAAAGATGAAAGTTTTACATTTTCCTTAGGAGACAACACTGTGTGGCAATTAATGGCAGTTATGATTTGATAATTTTAGACCAAGCAAATAAAACAAATAATGCAAAGTGGACGACAATTTAGACTCTTCAGCTAAAAATAAAACAGACCCTATTTTAGACCAAATGGCTAGAAAGCACACAGTCACGTACACCCCAAATGGCGGCACACATACATATACTGAAATAAGGCGAGTATCCCCCCCCCCGATTACACTATGTCGTGTAGATTTGTCGGCTAAGATGCCGTATCATAGTTCGTCAAATGTTTATCCGTCAGTTGAAATTTACAAGATGTGAACGTTGCCCTTTGCGCCAGTCAGTGAAAGGAAAGTCCGATGGTCAAAATGATGCTTCGGTAAACGTCGGATACGTGAAAACATTCTTTGGCAACCTGTTGTCAACGCTCGTTAATCCTCAACTTTTTTTTCTGGCAAGGAACAGTTGTTGAATATTTTTGTTCTTTTAATACAAATGTATACACGTAGTTTCAAGGTACATAGGAAAGGGCAAGCCTTCTATTCACATCCCTAGGATTCAAAGCCATAGTCGTGAAACCACTACACCTCTTTACGGCAATGATGGAACAACACCATTTTATAGTAGATTGGAAGCCTGCATAAATTTAAAGTTCATGACAAAAGGACTCTCTGCTAAAGATGAAGCTTTGGAAAATGTCCGGTCCTCAACATTCAGACAGACAGACAGACAGACAGACAGACAGACAGACAGACAGACAGACGGACGGACGGACGGACGGACGGACGGACAGTCAGACAGACAGACAGACAGACAGACAGACAGACAGACAGACCCACACACACCCACACACAAGTTATTGTCATCATACAGTTGAATCACAAAAAAGTAAAAACTTACACAATTGAAAACGACACTAGTTTTTCATTTATAATTAAACCAATTCTTTATTTTTCAAACTTGTTTAAACTGACCGGTATCCAAACATCTTCTTCCACTTTTTCCTCACGTTTTTGTTTACATACTTCTTGGCAACCATACTTTGCCTTCATCCGATAGAGCCACTGCAGCAGTTCACTTTCTCTTGATCTCAAGAGACACTCATTAAAATAAACGTGAGCTTCTCGTCTGTGTAGTGCAATTTCTCTTTCTTCTACAAATTCAATTTTTGACATCATTTCAATTTCATTATCACGAGCAATTCTCTGTCTTTCTTCTTCAAGCTTTCCTCCACTCTTCTCAACTTCCCGTTCTCTGTCTCCCATCACCGTCTCTCTTATCTCTATCTTTAGTATCTCCTTCTCAATTATCTGGCTTTCTTCTTTAATATTTCCTGCTCTTTTCTCGACTTCTACCTCTCTAACTGCTAACACTGTCTCTCTTCCAGCTAACTGTAATACCTCCTTTTTCATTCTCTGTCTTTCTTCTTTAATCTTCCCTTCTCCCTTCTCAACTACTAATTCTCTATCTCTCAACACCGTCTCTCTTCTTTCAAACTTTAGTCTCTCCTTTTCCATTCTCTGTCTCAATTCTTCAATCTCTTCTTCTCTCTTCGCAACTGCTACTTCTCTGTCTGTCAACACTGCCTCTCTTCCTGCTAACTGTAATATCTCCTTTTCCGTTCTCTCTCTTTCTTCTTTAATCTTTCGTTCTCTTTGCTCTACTTCCCGCGTTCTATCTGTCAACACCGTCTCTCTTTCCGCTAAAATCAATATCTCCTTTTCCATTCTCTGTCTTTCCTCTTCAAACTTTCCTTCTCTCTGCTCTACTTCTCGCTTCCTTGCTGCCAACACCGTCTCGCTTCCCGCTAACCTTAATCTTTCAATTTCGAATCTTTGTCTTTCTTCTTCAATATTTGCTTCTCTTCTATCTACTATTCCCTCTCTATCTGCTAACACCCTCTCTCTTACCACTAACTTTAGAATATCCTTTTCCAATCTCTGTCTTTCTTTTTCAATCTGTCCTTCTCTCTGCTCTACTTCTCGCTTGCTCGCTGTCAACATCGTCTCTTTTCCCTCTAACTTTAGCAACTCCTTTTCAAATCTTTGCCTTTCTTCTTCAATCTTTCTTCGTCTTATATCTACTTCTCGCCGCATGGTGTCTTTCATATCTTCAACTTCCTTTTCCCTTCGTTCAACTTCTTTCCTTAACCTTCTTACTTCGTTTGCTTCATTTCGTAAACTTCTCTCTCTATTTTCTAGATTAAAAAGAGAATAATTAGTAATTCTTATTAATATTGTTGTGTACGGGTTAAGAAATGTTGGGCCTTTAAAAAAAATTAGTGGTCTTAGCTTTTTTCAAGTAAGAGCGTGACATGTTGACCGTATAAATGTGTTGCGTTGTTGTACCCTCTATATACTTATTTTTGGCATGTTACGTAGACACACAAGAATTGAAACAAAATTAAACATAGTTCGTTGTAAGTGTTGCATTAACTAGCATTGCCAGATACAACAAGCAACTCAGTGGTCCAATCATCGAAACCAAACTCTTGATAAACATCGCAAAAACTTTATATCTTACCTTGATATACTCTCCTAGATACCAATCCAGGTGTGCAAAGGAATGTCTCAATACTCGACAACATGATTATTTCTTCATAGATACAGCAAGAGCAAAAGCCGCAAGCACGTCAGTCTATGTCTAACAGACCGTCTGTGTTAATGTTTGGGAATTCGATCATGTGAAGAACGTCCGAACGATTGCGACGTAGGCGGAGACGCGTTCGAACGTCTCAGGTTAAGATCTCGTCGAATATCGTGCGCGCGAGATTACTTCATTACGGTATTCAAAAAGTTATGCCGGGCATCGCTATTGAACAGAATATATCATAAATGTATTGATCAATTGATTGATTATCTTGTGCTAAGTACTAAGTAGTCTATCTGTAAATAGTAGGCCCGTATGTGAAAGTTTTACTTTAGATATAGGCCCTATTTAGGTTTCGTAAAGAAGAAGAACTCCCAAGCAGAGATGTGAATGTGAAGAAAACTTGGTCAAATTATTTGGACCTTTGAAAGTTGAAAACTGGCACCGGGTATTTTGTACATTTGGTAAAACCATTTACCTTGCTATGTTGTGTCTAAGACCAATACGGCTTTTTCGTATACATTGGTCAAATGTGTATACTTTTGAAGAAGTATATAGAAGTGTGCATTGTTTTGATAGTGTGCAGGCCTGTATATACTTTTCCGCGAGTAGATAAGAGTGTACATTGTTCTGATAGTGTACAGGCCTGTATATACTTTTCCGTGAGTAGATAAAAGTGTGCATTGTTTTGATAGTGTGCAGGCCTGTATATACTTTTCCGCGAGTAGATAAGAGTGTACATTGTTCTGATAGTGTACAGGCCTGTATATACTTTTCCGTGAGTAGATAAAAGTGTACATTGTTTTGATAGTGTGCAGGCCTGTATATACTTTTCCGCGAGTAGATAAAAGTGTGCATTGTTTTGATAGTGTGCAGGCCTGTATATACTTTTGAGGTAGTATATAGAAGTGTGCATCGTTTTGATAGTGTTCAGACCTGTATATACTTTTGAGGTAGTATATAGAAGTGTGCACTGTTTTGATAGTGTACATGCCTGTATCTACCTTTGAGTAGATAGAAGCGTGCACTGTTTCGATAGTGTACAGTCCTGTATATGCATTTGAGGAAATATATAGAACTTTGCATTGTTTTGATAGTGTACAGACCTGTATATACTTTTGGGGAAGTATATAGAATGGTGCACTGTTTTGATAGTGTACAGACCCGTATATACTTTTGGGGAAGTATATAGAATGGTGCACTGTTTTGATAGTGTACAGGCCTGTATATACTTTTGAGGAAGTATATAGAATGGTGCATTGTTTTGATAGTGTACAGGCCTGTATATACTTTTGGGGAAGTATATAGAATGGTGCACTGTTTTGATAGTGTACAGGCCTGTATATACTTTTGGGGAAGTATATAGAATGGTGCATTGTTTTGATAGTGTACAGACCCGTATATACTTTTGGGGAAGTATATAGAATGGTGCACTGTTTTGATAGTGTACAGGCCTGTATATACTTTTGGGGAAGTATATAGAATGGTGCATTGTTTTGCTAGTGTACAGGCCTGTATATACTTTTGGGGAAGTATATAGAAGTGTGCATTGTTTTGATAGTGTACAGGCCTGTATATGCTTTTGAGGAAGTATATAGAATGGTGCATTGTTTTGATAGTGTACAGGCCTGTATATACTTTTGGGGAAGTATATAGAATGGTGCATTGTTTTGATAGTGTACAGGCCTGTATATACTTTTGGGGAAGTATATAGAAGTGTGCACTGTTTTGATAGTGTAAGTGCCTGTATATATTTTTGAGGGGGTATATAGAATGGTGCATTGTTTTGATAGTGTACAGGCCTGTATATACTTTTGGGGAAGTATATAGAATGGTGCACTGTTTTGATAGTGTACAGACCTGTATATACTTTTGGGGAAGTATATAGAACTTTGCATTGTTTTGATAGTGTACAGACCTGTATATACTTTTGGGGAAGTATATAGAATGGTGCACTGTTTTGATAGTGTACAGACCTGTATATACTTTTGGGGAAGTATATAGAACTTTGCATTGTTTTGATAGTGTACAGGCCTGTATATACTTTTGGGGAAGTATATAGAATGGTGCACTGTTTTGATAGTGTACAGGCCTGTATATACTTTTGGGGAAGTATATAGAACTTTGCATTGTTTTGATAGTGTACAGACCTGTATATACTTTTGGGGAAGTATATAGAACTTTGCATTGTTTTGATAGTGTACAGACCTGTATATACTTTTGGGGAAGTATATAGAAGTGTGCACTGTTTTGATAGTGTAAGTGCCTGTATATATTTTTGAGGGGGTATATAGAATGGTGCATTGTTTTGATAGTGTACAGGCCTGTATATACTTTTGGGGAAGTATATAGAATGGTGCATTGTTTTGATAGTGTACAGGCCTGTATATACTTTTGGGGAAGTATATAGAATGGTGCATTGTTTTGATAGTGTACAGGCCTGTATATACTTTTGGGGAAGTATATAGAATGGTGCACTGTTTTGATAGTGTACAGACCTGTATATACTTTTGGGGAAGTATATAGAATGGTGCTCTGTTTTGATAGTGTACAGACCTGTATATACTTTTGGGGAAGTATATAGAATGGTGCATTGTTTTGATAGTGTACAGGCCTGTATATACTTTTGGGGAAGTATATAGAATGGTGCACTGTTTTGATAGTGTACAGGCCTGTATATACTTTTGGGGAAGTATATAGAATGGTGCTCTGTTTTGATAGTGTACAGGCCTGTATATACTTTTGGGGAAGTATATAGAATGGTGCATTGTTTTGATAGTGTACAGACCTGTATATACTTTTGGGGAAGTATATAGAATGGTGCTCTGTTTTGATAGTGTACAGGCCTGTATATGCTTTTGAGGAAGTATATAGAATGGTGCACTGTTTTGATAGTGTACAGACCTGTATATACTTTTGGGGAAGTATATAGAAGTGTGCACTGTTTTGATAGTGTAAGTGCCTGTATATATTTTTGAGGGGGTATATAGAAGTGTGCATCGTTTTGATAGTGTTCAGACCTTTATATACTTTTCTGGGAACAGATAGAAAGAGGGAATTGTTCTTAGTGTGTACATGCCTGTATATACTTTTGATGGAGTATATAGAACTTTGCATTGTTTTGATAGTGTACAGACCTGTATATACTTTTGGGGAAGTATATAGAATGGTGCACTGTTTTGATAGTGTACAGACCTGTATATACTTTTGGGGAAGTATATAGAATGGTGCATTGTTTTGATAGTGTACAGGCCTGTATATGCTTTTGAGGTAGTATATAGAAGTGTACATTGTTTTGATAGTGTTCAGACCTGTATATATTTTTCTGGGAGTATAAAAATGGGTGCATTATTTGACAGTGTACAGGCCTGTATATACTTTTGAGGAGGTATATAGAAGTGTGCATCGTTTTGATAGTGTTCAGACATGTATATACTTTTCTGGGAACAGAGAGAAAGGGGGAATTGTTCTTAGTGTGTACATGCCTGTATATACTTTTGAGGGGGTACATAGAAGTGTGCATTGTTTTGATAGTGTACAGGCCTGTGTATGCTTTAGATGGAGTATATAGAAGTGTGCATTGTTTTGATAGTGTACATGCCTGTATATACTTTTGAGGTCGTATATAGAACCGTGCATTGTTTTGATAGTGTACATGCCTGTATATACTTAAGAGGGAGTATATAGAAGTGTGCATTGTTTCGATATTGTACAGACCTGTATATGCTTTTGAGGAAGTATAAAGATGGGTGCATTGTGTTGATAGTGTACAGGCCTATCTATACTTTTGAAGAAGTATATAGAAGGGTGCATAGTGTTGATAGTGTGCATGCCTGTAGATGCATGAATAAATATACCTGTATACAGATATTCACAATTTTTTTTAATTTTAATTTTATTTTGATCATACATCTACCTTTTTTGAAATTAGGATTTTCTTTACTTATTTACATTGTTTTTAATAAAACATTATTTCTTCACATCAAAGTCTTGTTATTTTGGTAGTTCACGCAGATACACAAACACATATACACAGCCACAGGCAGGCAGACAGACAGACAGACAGACAGACAGACAGACAGACAGACAGACAGACAGACAGACAGACAGACAGACAGACAGACATACTCAAACACACCCACACACACCCACACACAAGTTATTGTCATCATACAGTTGAATCACAAAAAAGTAAAAACTTACACAATTGAAAACGACACTAGTTTTTCATTTATAATTAAACCAATATTTTATTTTCAAACTTGTTTAAACTGACCGGTATCCAAACATCTTCCACTTTTTCCTCACATTGTTGTTTACATACTTCTTGGCAACCATACTTTGCCTTCACCCGATAGAACCACTGCAGCAGTTCACTTTCTCTTGATCTCAAGAGACACTCATTAAAATAAACATGAGCTTCTCGTCTGTGTAGTGCAATTTCTCTTTCTTCTACAAATTCATTTTTTGACATCATTTCAATTTCATTATCACGAGCAATTCTCTGTCTTTCTTCTTCAAGCTTTCCTTCACTCTTCTCAACTTCCCGTTCTCTGTCTCCCATCACCGTCTCTCTTATCTCTATCTTTAGTATCTCCTTCTCAATTATCCGTCTTTCTTCTTCAATATTTCCTTCTCTTTTCTCGACTTCTACCTCTCTAACTGCTAACACTGTCTCTCTTCCAGCTAACTGTAATACCTCCTTCTCCATTCTCTGTCTTTCTTCTTTAATCTTCCCTTCTCCCTTCTCAACTACTAATTCTCTATCTCTCAACACCGTCTCTCTTCTTTCAAACTTTAGTCTCTCCTTTTCCATTCCCTGTCTCAATTCTTCAATCTCTTCTTCTCTCTTTGCAACTGCTACTTCTCTGTCTGTCGACACTGTCTCTCTTCCTGCAAGCTGTAATACCTCCTTTTCCATTCTCTGTCTTTCTTCTTTAATCTTCCCTTCTCCCTTCTCAACTACTAATTCTCTATCTCTCAACACCGTCTCTCTTCTTTCAAACTTTAGTCTCTCCTTTTCCATTCTCTGTCTCAATTCTTCAATCTCTTCTTCTCTCTTCGCAACTGCTACTTCTCTGTCTGTCAACACTGCCTCTCTTCCTGCTAACTGTAATATCTCCTTTTCCGTTCTCTCTCTTTCGTCTTCAATCTTTCGTTCTCTTTGCTCTACTTCTCGCGTTCTATCTGTCAACACCGTCTCTCTTTCCGCTAAAATCAATATCTCCTTTTCCATTCTCTGTCTTTCCTCTTCAAACTTTCCTTCTCTCTGCTCTACTTCTCGCTTCCTCGCTGCCAACACCGTCTCGCTTCCCGCTAACCTTAATCTTTCGATTTCGAATCTCCGTCTTTCTTCTTCAATATTTCCTTCTCTTCTGTCTACTATTCCCTCTCTATCTGCTAACACCCTCTCTCTTACCACTAACTTTAGAATATATCCTTTTCCAATCTCTGTCTTTCTTTTTCAATCTGTCCTTCTCTCTGCTCTACTTCTCGCTTGCTCGCTGTCAACATCGTCTCTTTTCCCTCTAACTTTAGCAACTCCTTTTCAAATCTCTGCCTTTCTTCTTCAATCTTTCTTCGTCTTATCTCTACTTCTCGCCGCATGGTGTCTTTCATATCTTCAACTTCCTTTTCCCTTCGTTCAACTTCTTTCCTTAACCTTCTTATTTCGTTTGCTTCATTTCGTAAACTTCTCTCTCTATTTTCTAGATTAAAAAGATAATAATTAGTAAATCTTATTAATATTGTCGTGTACGGGTTAAGAAATGTTGGGCCTTTTTATCTCGTTCGTTAATATTATGATATTATTTCGAGAATAACCATAAACAATCTATAAAATGGTACTTTAGTGAAAAACAAAGCAAAATAATATATATTATTGTTTTGATATTGGTTCATGTATACCTGAGGACAAGGATGCAATCAGCACTACTCGTCAAGGTTACAATATGTTTTATTATATCCACAGATGGAAATATGTAAAAGAATGAAACTTGACTTTATACGTGGAATATCCTACTTAATTTGACACTTGTTGCTATGGAAACAAGAACGAGTCATATATTTAGACACAGTTCCCTTATTACTGCTTTAGAAAAGTTTACTGTTAAAAGGTGTTAGTCGATCCCAAACCGTGGACAGAGAGCGTCCGGGATTTCATGGAAACATCAGACCACTAAAGGAATTCAGTGGTCTTAGCTTTTTTCAAGTAAGAGCGTGACATGTTGACTGTATAAATGTGTTGCGTTGTCGTACCCTCTATATACTTATTTTTGGCATTGTACGTAGACACAAGAATTGAAACAAAATTTAACATAGTTCGTTGTAAATGTTGCATTAACTAGCATTGCCAGATACAACAAGCGACTCAGTGGTCCAATCATCGAAACCAAACTCTTGATAAACATCGAAAAAAGTTTATATCTTACCTTGATATACTCTCCTAGATACCAATCCAGGTGTGCAAAGGAATGTCTCAATACTCGACAACATGATTATTTCTTCATAGATACAGCAAGAGCAAAAGCCGCAAGCACGTCAGTCTACGTCTAACGGACCGTCTGTGTTAATGTTTGGGAATTCGATCATGTGAAGAACGTCAGTAGAACGATTGCGACGCGACGTAAACGTAGACGCGTTCGAACGTCTCAGGATAAGATCT